>NW_027255896.1:4747500-4997500 GCF_043229965.1 Drosophila suzukii | reverse complement strand
CTGTCTGTCTGTCTGTCTGTCTGTCTGTCTGTCTGTCTGTCTGTCTGTCTGTCTGTCTGTCTGTCTGTCTGTCTGTCTGTCTGTCTGTCTGTCTGTCTGTCTGTCTGTCTGTCTGTCTGTCTGTCTGTCTGTCTGTCTGTCTGTCTGTCTGTCTGTCTGTCTGTCTGTCTGTCTGTCTGTCTGTCTGTCTGTCTGTCTGTCTGTCTGTCTGTCTGTCTGTCTGTCTGTCTGTCTGTCTGTCTGTCTGTCTGTCTGTCTGTCTGTCTGTCTGTCTGTCTGTCTGTCTGTCTGTCTGTCTGTCTGTCTGTCTGTCTGTCTGTCTGTCTGTCTGTCTGTCTGTCTGTCTGTCTGTCTGTCTGTCTGTCTGTCTGTCTGTCTGTCTGTCTGTCTGTCTGTCTGTCTGTCTGTCTGTCTGTCTGTCTGTCTGTCTGTCTGTCTGTCTGTCTGTCTGTCTGTCTGTCTGTCTGTCTGTCTGTCTGTCTGTCTGTCTGTCTGTCTGTCTGTCTGTCTGTCTGTCTGTCTGTCTGTCTGTCTGTCTGTCTGTCTGTCTGTCTGTCTGTCTGTCTGTCTGTCTGTCTGTCTGTCTGTCTGTCTGTCTGTCTGTCTGTCTGTCTGTCTGTCTGTCTGTCTGTCTGTCTGTCTGTCTGTCTGTCTGTCTGTCTGTCTGTCTGTCTGTCTGTCTGTCTGTCTGTCTGTCTGTCTGTCTGTCTGTCTGTCTGTCTGTCTGTCTGTCTGTCTGTCTGTCTGTCTGTCTGTCTGTCTGTCTGTCTGTCTGTCTGTCTGTCTGTCTGTCTGTCTGTCTGTCTGTCTGTCTGTCTGTCTGTCTGTCTGTCTGTCTGTCTGTCTGTCTGTCTGTCTGTCTGTCTGTCTGTCTGTCTGTCTGTCTGTCTGTCTGTCTGTCTGTCTGTCTGTCTGTCTGTCTGTCTGTCTGTCTGTCTGTCTGTCTGTCTGTCTGTCTGTCTGTCTGTCTGTCTGTCTGTCTGTCTGTCTGTCTGTCTGTCTGTCTGTCTGTCTGTCTGTCTGTCTGTCTGTCTGTCTGTCTGTCTGTCTGTCTGTCTGTCTGTCTGTCTGTCTGTCTGTCTGTCTGTCTGTCTGTCTGTCTGTCTGTCTGTCTGTCTGTCTGTCTGTCTGTCTGTCTGTCTGTCTGTCTGTCTGTCTGTCTGTCTGTCTGTCTGTCTGTCTGTCTGTCTGTCTGTCTGTCTGTCTGTCTGTCTGTCTGTCTGTCTGTCTGTCTGTCTGTCTGTCTGTCTGTCTGTCTGTCTGTCTGTCTGTCTGTCTGTCTGTCTGTCTGTCTGTCTGTCTGTCTGTCTGTCTGTCTGTCTGTCTGTCTGTCTGTCTGTCTGTCTGTCTGTCTGTCTGTCTGTCTGTCTGTCTGTCTGTCTGTCTGTCTGTCTGTCTGTCTGTCTGTCTGTCTGTCTGTCTGTCTGTCTGTCTGTCTGTCTGTCTGTCTGTCTGTCTGTCTGTCTGTCTGTCTGTCTGTCTGTCTGTCTGTCTGTCTGTCTGTCTGTCTGTCTGTCTGTCTGTCTGTCTGTCTGTCTGTCTGTCTGTCTGTCTGTCTGTCTGTCTGTCTGTCTGTCTGTCTGTCTGTCTGTCTGTCTGTCTGTCTGTCTGTCTGTCTGTCTGTCTGTCTGTCTGTCTGTCTGTCTGTCTGTCTGTCTGTCTGTCTGTCTGTCTGTCTGTCTGTCTGTCTGTCTGTCTGTCTGTCTGTCTGTCTGTCTGTCTGTCTGTCTGTCTGTCTGTCTGTCTGTCTGTCTGTCTGTCTGTCTGTCTGTCTGTCTGTCTGTCTGTCTGTCTGTCTGTCTGTCTGTCTGTCTGTCTGTCTGTCTGTCTGTCTGTCTGTCTGTCTGTCTGTCTGTCTGTCTGTCTGTCTGTCTGTCTGTCTGTCTGTCTGTCTGTCTGTCTGTCTGTCTGTCTGTCTGTCTGTCTGTCTGTCTGTCTGTCTGTCTGTCTGTCTGTCTGTCTGTCTGTCTGTCTGTCTGTCTGTCTGTCTGTCTGTCTGTCTGTCTGTCTGTCTGTCTGTCTGTCTGTCTGTCTGTCTGTCTGTCTGTCTGTCTGTCTGTCTGTCTGTCTGTCTGTCTGTCTGTCTGTCTGTCTGTCTGTCTGTCTGTCTGTCTGTCTGTCTGTCTGTCTGTCTGTCTGTCTGTCTGTCTGTCTGTCTGTCTGTCTGTCTGTCTGTCTGTCTGTCTGTCTGTCTGTCTGTCTGTCTGTCTGTCTGTCTGTCTGTCTGTCTGTCTGTCTGTCTGTCTGTCTGTCTGTCTGTCTGTCTGTCTGTCTGTCTGTCTGTCTGTCTGTCTGTCTGTCTGTCTGTCTGTCTGTCTGTCTGTCTGTCTGTCTGTCTGTCTGTCTGTCTGTCTGTCTGTCTGTCTGTCTGTCTGTCTGTCTGTCTGTCTGTCTGTCTGTCTGTCTGTCTGTCTGTCTGTCTGTCTGTCTGTCTGTCTGTCTGTCTGTCTGTCTGTCTGTCTGTCTGTCTGTCTGTCTGTCTGTCTGTCTGTCTGTCTGTCTGTCTGTCTGTCTGTCTGTCTGTCTGTCTGTCTGTCTGTCTGTCTGTCTGTCTGTCTGTCTGTCTGTCTGTCTGTCTGTCTGTCTGTCTGTCTGTCTGTCTGTCTGTCTGTCTGTCTGTCTGTCTGTCTGTCTGTCTGTCTGTCTGTCTGTCTGTCTGTCTGTCTGTCTGTCTGTCTGTCTGTCTGTCTGTCTGTCTGTCTGTCTGTCTGTCTGTCTGTCTGTCTGTCTGTCTGTCTGTCTGTCTGTCTGTCTGTCTGTCTGTCTGTCTGTCTGTCTGTCTGTCTGTCTGTCTGTCTGTCTGTCTGTCTGTCTGTCTGTCTGTCTGTCTGTCTGTCTGTCTGTCTGTCTGTCTGTCTGTCTGTCTGTCTGTCTGTCTGTCTGTCTGTCTGTCTGTCTGTCTGTCTGTCTGTCTGTCTGTCTGTCTGTCTGTCTGTCTGTCTGTCTGTCTGTCTGTCTGTCTGTCTGTCTGTCTGTCTGTCTGTCTGTCTGTCTGTCTGTCTGTCTGTCTGTCTGTCTGTCTGTCTGTCTGTCTGTCTGTCTGTCTGTCTGTCTGTCTGTCTGTCTGTCTGTCTGTCTGTCTGTCTGTCTGTCTGTCTGTCTGTCTGTCTGTCTGTCTGTCTGTCTGTCTGTCTGTCTGTCTGTCTGTCTGTCTGTCTGTCTGTCTGTCTGTCTGTCTGTCTGTCTGTCTGTCTGTCTGTCTGTCTGTCTGTCTGTCTGTCTGTCTGTCTGTCTGTCTGTCTGTCTGTCTGTCTGTCTGTCTGTCTGTCTGTCTGTCTGTCTGTCTGTCTGTCTGTCTGTCTGTCTGTCTGTCTGTCTGTCTGTCTGTCTGTCTGTCTGTCTGTCTGTCTGTCTGTCTGTCTGTCTGTCTGTCTGTCTGTCTGTCTGTCTGTCTGTCTGTCTGTCTGTCTGTCTGTCTGTCTGTCTGTCTGTCTGTCTGTCTGTCTGTCTGTCTGTCTGTCTGTCTGTCTGTCTGTCTGTCTGTCTGTCTGTCTGTCTGTCTGTCTGTCTGTCTGTCTGTCTGTCTGTCTGTCTGTCTGTCTGTCTGTCTGTCTGTCTGTCTGTCTGTCTGTCTGTCTGTCTGTCTGTCTGTCTGTCTGTCTGTCTGTCTGTCTGTCTGTCTGTCTGTCTGTCTGTCTGTCTGTCTGTCTGTCTGTCTGTCTGTCTGTCTGTCTGTCTGTCTGTCTGTCTGTCTGTCTGTCTGTCTGTCTGTCTGTCTGTCTGTCTGTCTGTCTGTCTGTCTGTCTGTCTGTCTGTCTGTCTGTCTGTCTGTCTGTCTGTCTGTCTGTCTGTCTGTCTGTCTGTCTGTCTGTCTGTCTGTCTGTCTGTCTGTCTGTCTGTCTGTCTGTCTGTCTGTCTGTCTGTCTGTCTGTCTGTCTGTCTGTCTGTCTGTCTGTCTGTCTGTCTGTCTGTCTGTCTGTCTGTCTGTCTGTCTGTCTGTCTGTCTGTCTGTCTGTCTGTCTGTCTGTCTGTCTGTCTGTCTGTCTGTCTGTCTGTCTGTCTGTCTGTCTGTCTGTCTGTCTGTCTGTCTGTCTGTCTGTCTGTCTGTCTGTCTGTCTGTCTGTCTGTCTGTCTGTCTGTCTGTCTGTCTGTCTGTCTGTCTGTCTGTCTGTCTGTCTGTCTGTCTGTCTGTCTGTCTGTCTGTCTGTCTGTCTGTCTGTCTGTCTGTCTGTCTGTCTGTCTGTCTGTCTGTCTGTCTGTCTGTCTGTCTGTCTGTCTGTCTGTCTGTCTGTCTGTCTGTCTGTCTGTCTGTCTGTCTGTCTGTCTGTCTGTCTGTCTGTCTGTCTGTCTGTCTGTCTGTCTGTCTGTCTGTCTGTCTGTCTGTCTGTCTGTCTGTCTGTCTGTCTGTCTGTCTGTCTGTCTGTCTGTCTGTCTGTCTGTCTGTCTGTCTGTCTGTCTGTCTGTCTGTCTGTCTGTCTGTCTGTCTGTCTGTCTGTCTGTCTGTCTGTCTGTCTGTCTGTCTGTCTGTCTGTCTGTCTGTCTGTCTGTCTGTCTGTCTGTCTGTCTGTCTGTCTGTCTGTCTGTCTGTCTGTCTGTCTGTCTGTCTGTCTGTCTGTCTGTCTGTCTGTCTGTCTGTCTGTCTGTCTGTCTGTCTGTCTGTCTGTCTGTCTGTCTGTCTGTCTGTCTGTCTGTCTGTCTGTCTGTCTGTCTGTCTGTCTGTCTGTCTGTCTGTCTGTCTGTCTGTCTGTCTGTCTGTCTGTCTGTCTGTCTGTCTGTCTGTCTGTCTGTCTGTCTGTCTGTCTGTCTGTCTGTCTGTCTGTCTGTCTGTCTGTCTGTCTGTCTGTCTGTCTGTCTGTCTGTCTGTCTGTCTGTCTGTCTGTCTGTCTGTCTGTCTGTCTGTCTGTCTGTCTGTCTGTCTGTCTGTCTGTCTGTCTGTCTGTCTGTCTGTCTGTCTGTCTGTCTGTCTGTCTGTCTGTCTGTCTGTCTGTCTGTCTGTCTGTCTGTCTGTCTGTCTGTCTGTCTGTCTGTCTGTCTGTCTGTCTGTCTGTCTGTCTGTCTGTCTGTCTGTCTGTCTGTCTGTCTGTCTGTCTGTCTGTCTGTCTGTCTGTCTGTCTGTCTGTCTGTCTGTCTGTCTGTCTGTCTGTCTGTCTGTCTGTCTGTCTGTCTGTCTGTCTGTCTGTCTGTCTGTCTGTCTGTCTGTCTGTCTGTCTGTCTGTCTGTCTGTCTGTCTGTCTGTCTGTCTGTCTGTCTGTCTGTCTGTCTGTCTGTCTGTCTGTCTGTCTGTCTGTCTGTCTGTCTGTCTGTCTGTCTGTCTGTCTGTCTGTCTGTCTGTCTGTCTGTCTGTCTGTCTGTCTGTCTGTCTGTCTGTCTGTCTGTCTGTCTGTCTGTCTGTCTGTCTGTCTGTCTGTCTGTCTGTCTGTCTGTCTGTCTGTCTGTCTGTCTGTCTGTCTGTCTGTCTGTCTGTCTGTCTGTCTGTCTGTCTGTCTGTCTGTCTGTCTGTCTGTCTGTCTGTCTGTCTGTCTGTCTGTCTGTCTGTCTGTCTGTCTGTCTGTCTGTCTGTCTGTCTGTCTGTCTGTCTGTCTGTCTGTCTGTCTGTCTGTCTGTCTGTCTGTCTGTCTGTCTGTCTGTCTGTCTGTCTGTCTGTCTGTCTGTCTGTCTGTCTGTCTGTCTGTCTGTCTGTCTGTCTGTCTGTCTGTCTGTCTGTCTGTCTGTCTGTCTGTCTGTCTGTCTGTCTGTCTGTCTGTCTGTCTGTCTGTCTGTCTGTCTGTCTGTCTGTCTGTCTGTCTGTCTGTCTGTCTGTCTGTCTGTCTGTCTGTCTGTCTGTCTGTCTGTCTGTCTGTCTGTCTGTCTGTCTGTCTGTCTGTCTGTCTGTCTGTCTGTCTGTCTGTCTGTCTGTCTGTCTGTCTGTCTGTCTGTCTGTCTGTCTGTCTGTCTGTCTGTCTGTCTGTCTGTCTGTCTGTCTGTCTGTCTGTCTGTCTGTCTGTCTGTCTGTCTGTCTGTCTGTCTGTCTGTCTGTCTGTCTGTCTGTCTGTCTGTCTGTCTGTCTGTCTGTCTGTCTGTCTGTCTGTCTGTCTGTCTGTCTGTCTGTCTGTCTGTCTGTCTGTCTGTCTGTCTGTCTGTCTGTCTGTCTGTCTGTCTGTCTGTCTGTCTGTCTGTCTGTCTGTCTGTCTGTCTGTCTGTCTGTCTGTCTGTCTGTCTGTCTGTCTGTCTGTCTGTCTGTCTGTCTGTCTGTCTGTCTGTCTGTCTGTCTGTCTGTCTGTCTGTCTGTCTGTCTGTCTGTCTGTCTGTCTGTCTGTCTGTCTGTCTGTCTGTCTGTCTGTCTGTCTGTCTGTCTGTCTGTCTGTCTGTCTGTCTGTCTGTCTGTCTGTCTGTCTGTCTGTCTGTCTGTCTGTCTGTCTGTCTGTCTGTCTGTCTGTCTGTCTGTCTGTCTGTCTGTCTGTCTGTCTGTCTGTCTGTCTGTCTGTCTGTCTGTCTGTCTGTCTGTCTGTCTGTCTGTCTGTCTGTCTGTCTGTCTGTCTGTCTGTCTGTCTGTCTGTCTGTCTGTCTGTCTGTCTGTCTGTCTGTCTGTCTGTCTGTCTGTCTGTCTGTCTGTCTGTCTGTCTGTCTGTCTGTCTGTCTGTCTGTCTGTCTGTCTGTCTGTCTGTCTGTCTGTCTGTCTGTCTGTCTGTCTGTCTGTCTGTCTGTCTGTCTGTCTGTCTGTCTGTCTGTCTGTCTGTCTGTCTGTCTGTCTGTCTGTCTGTCTGTCTGTCTGTCTGTCTGTCTGTCTGTCTGTCTGTCTGTCTGTCTGTCTGTCTGTCTGTCTGTCTGTCTGTCTGTCTGTCTGTCTGTCTGTCTGTCTGTCTGTCTGTCTGTCTGTCTGTCTGTCTGTCTGTCTGTCTGTCTGTCTGTCTGTCTGTCTGTCTGTCTGTCTGTCTGTCTGTCTGTCTGTCTGTCTGTCTGTCTGTCTGTCTGTCTGTCTGTCTGTCTGTCTGTCTGTCTGTCTGTCTGTCTGTCTGTCTGTCTGTCTGTCTGTCTGTCTGTCTGTCTGTCTGTCTGTCTGTCTGTCTGTCTGTCTGTCTGTCTGTCTGTCTGTCTGTCTGTCTGTCTGTCTGTCTGTCTGTCTGTCTGTCTGTCTGTCTGTCTGTCTGTCTGTCTGTCTGTCTGTCTGTCTGTCTGTCTGTCTGTCTGTCTGTCTGTCTGTCTGTCTGTCTGTCTGTCTGTCTGTCTGTCTGTCTGTCTGTCTGTCTGTCTGTCTGTCTGTCTGTCTGTCTGTCTGTCTGTCTGTCTGTCTGTCTGTCTGTCTGTCTGTCTGTCTGTCTGTCTGTCTGTCTGTCTGTCTGTCTGTCTGTCTGTCTGTCTGTCTGTCTGTCTGTCTGTCTGTCTGTCTGTCTGTCTGTCTGTCTGTCTGTCTGTCTGTCTGTCTGTCTGTCTGTCTGTCTGTCTGTCTGTCTGTCTGTCTGTCTGTCTGTCTGTCTGTCTGTCTGTCTGTCTGTCTGTCTGTCTGTCTGTCTGTCTGTCTGTCTGTCTGTCTGTCTGTCTGTCTGTCTGTCTGTCTGTCTGTCTGTCTGTCTGTCTGTCTGTCTGTCTGTCTGTCTGTCTGTCTGTCTGTCTGTCTGTCTGTCTGTCTGTCTGTCTGTCTGTCTGTCTGTCTGTCTGTCTGTCTGTCTGTCTGTCTGTCTGTCTGTCTGTCTGTCTGTCTGTCTGTCTGTCTGTCTGTCTGTCTGTCTGTCTGTCTGTCTGTCTGTCTGTCTGTCTGTCTGTCTGTCTGTCTGTCTGTCTGTCTGTCTGTCTGTCTGTCTGTCTGTCTGTCTGTCTGTCTGTCTGTCTGTCTGTCTGTCTGTCTGTCTGTCTGTCTGTCTGTCTGTCTGTCTGTCTGTCTGTCTGTCTGTCTGTCTGTCTGTCTGTCTGTCTGTCTGTCTGTCTGTCTGTCTGTCTGTCTGTCTGTCTGTCTGTCTGTCTGTCTGTCTGTCTGTCTGTCTGTCTGTCTGTCTGTCTGTCTGTCTGTCTGTCTGTCTGTCTGTCTGTCTGTCTGTCTGTCTGTCTGTCTGTCTGTCTGTCTGGTTTTACCCTTATCCTTGGTGTAAAATAGCTTGTATAGGGGGTTGATAAGCCACAGATGTTGTTACCAACAATCCATGGCTCTTGAATGAGGACTGCGGGTATGTTGCCTGTTGCCATTCGGGTGGGGAGGGCAGCGGATGCTGCCTTGCTGTGGTGCATGTTAATCTGCAGGAACTGCACCATCTTTGGGACCGTGGTCGGGCTGGGTACCCTCCGCTTCCTCCGCTATGTCCTGGAGAACAGTGCGCCCTGGTCGGGCTGTGTCCTGAGTGCACAGCTGCTTCAGGCTCTCTGTCAGCTCCGAGTCGGTTGACACGTAGCCGGTGAGGGTGGCCTCCTCATGCTCCAATTCGTCGTCGCTCGGGGGTTCGTACGATGCACAGGCAGCCAGGTTGTCTGCCGCTAGTTTATCTGTGTCATAGATGCGCAGTTGCACCTTATCGAACCCATCGTTCACCTGGTTTTGTTGGGCTGGAAGGGGTTCCAAGCAGGCCTGGTTCAAGAGGATTACCACGTTCATGGTGACGCGCTCGGTTTTCTCCACCTTGACCATCTTCCAACCGTCTGTTGGAAGTTTCGGGTTGAACCTGGTCAGCAGGCTGAGTATAGTCTCTGGTTCCGAGGGTTCCGACGGCAGCCACAGCCTCGCTCTCGGTCGAGACGGGATGTCTGCGGCCTCGCAAACTGCCAGCTTGGCCCCGGGGTAGCCCTCGCCGACCCTATTAATGGCAGCCTTGTAAAGTGCTGCCGACCTCTCGTCTTCGCAGGCGATCAACTTAACGTTGCCCTGGTACCACCCTGCATCTGTGCAATCGGGTGGTGGATCACTGACGCAAGGGTCCGTCTAACCAGACCCCATTGGTATCTTGGGATCCTTCCGCCTTCATCGCTCTGGTCGGTGACTCCTATGATATTCCGATCCTTTACTACTTCAGCAAAGGATCTCGACCATGTGCCGCGGTTGGTTACTCTTGCCTTCTTGCTCGCTGGTTGAGCTGTCTCCATCGACCTTTCTCGCTTGTTGCTGTTGCTGGTGGTCATAGCGATGTCAAAGTCTGGGATTACCGCCTTTGCCCAGGCTATGTCCTATTTTTAGGTAATCCAATTTTAACGCTTGATCCTCTCGTATCGGGTTTGTGGCCAGCCGTTTGAGGATCCGAAAAGCTTTCTTGCGTTCAAGAGGTCCTGCCTGGCTAGGTGGTATCCTCTTGAACTCCTTTGCCCTGGTACTCACCACGAGACCGGCTTTGGCGATCCCCTCAGGTTGGGGTATCTGGTTAGCCACACCTACGCTGGTGGAAGGCTTGGGCTTGTCGTTGTGGTGAGCTGGGCTTAGCCGGCTGCGTTGTTCGCTGGCCTTGGCAGGGGTCGACGTCACAGGGATTAGGGTAATCGGAGCCGTTATCTTCTTGTCGTCGTTGGTTACGACTTCCGACTTTTTGAGAGTGTCGGGCTCTTTTTTGTTGTTCATATCTTTTTGATTTTTGTTATTTGTTAAGTTCTCCATATTTATTCCCACGAGCTGCGGAGAAAGGACAGGTCCACACAGGCGGTCGCCACTTGTCTGAGCTCACCGTTTGAGACTGAGTTTTTTGATAACTCGGGCTCCGAGCTAGATTGACTCTCGACACGGTTCGAATGACACCTTTGTCCAGCCCGGGGTGAGATGAGTTGTGTGGGTAGGGAAGAGGTAGGTTCAAAGAGTGTGGGAAGGGGGTATGTGTGAGCTACTTGTCGGCAGCACAAGCGCGACGTCGGTACTGCTACGGCGCAGATACACTGCAATAGTCAGGCCCATTCTCCTCTACGGAAATATCGTTTGGTGGCCATTCTTAGAAAAGAATTGTTACCTCAGAATCCTTCACAAGATCCAAAGAAGGGCAGAACTCTGCATCAGTGGTGCGCTATGCACCACCGCCACTGAAGCTTTAAACACAATTCTCGACCTGCAACCCCTGGACCTACTTGCAAAATGCTGGGCATCAGCGCTGAGGCTCCGCGAAGCAGCGGCATGTACAACAGGCTCTTTCCGGTCACTCCAATATCCTAACAAACCAGTTATCCATACCACGTACTACAGACTACGTTCCACCCATAGACAACTTCGAAAGAAGATACAAGATCTTCATACCCACCCGTACAGACTGGGAAAGCCTCCCACACCAATTCGAAAACGCCGTGAACATATACGCATACGGCTCCAAGCATAACTCCCAAGCAGGTGTGGGAGTCTTCTCTCCCGAACTAGACATAAAAGTCTCATTCCGCCTACCAGACCACTGTAGTCTTTTCCAAGCGGAAGTCATGGCAATTCAGGAGGCCATGACCACCCTGGACACATCAGAACATCACGATACAGACATTTTCATCTTTTCAGATAGTCAAGCAGCCCTCAGGGCCCTCGACTCCTACACAACAAACTCAAAAACTATCTCTGAATGCAGCAAATCTTTTAACGAGATGGCCACTCATCTGATAATCAACCTCATCTGTGTGCCTGGACACCGTAATATTAAAGGCAACTGCATAGCAGACGAGCTAGAAAGACAAGGGACAACCGCCGACATCCTTCGCGATAAGGACACGGTGGGTATGCCCATGGCTACCTGCAAACTCAATCTCAACATGCCGCAATTCTAGGCTCACGTGGCCAAATTACAACTCGAAAAGAAAAAAAAACTCTCCTACAATGTAGTAGGGAAGACATCTCCACTCTCCTAAATGCCCTCACGGGCCACTGTCTTATAGGGACTCATGTGCACAGGCGGGGACTCTGTAACCACAACTTCTGCCGCAGCTGCAAACAGATAGACGACGAGGAGAGTGTTCGTAACCAAGGTTACTCAGCTCGGTCTAGCAAGATTGCGCATCACGGGTCAAACGCAAGCTACTCCCAACACGACGGAGTTGTAAGTTTTCAGCAAGAAGAACATACGACCAATGCAACTTATACGGAACAGCGACCAGGCGCACAGTAGCAGCACAATATAGGGCCAACGCTGCAACTATGGGACATTCGGTCAAGAGTCAGCGGGACAGCAGCAGCTACCAGCATACTGCTGACATTGGAGCGACGACCAGCCAACGAACCCGAAGCTAAACTAGGTCAACACACTTGCAAGTAAAACCCCAACAAGAGGCTTAACGTAGCAGATAATGTATGCCCAAACTTCCGGGTCATGATAGTATTAAAGCTCCAATCAACAGCTCAATAAAATCAGTTACAAATCTAAACACCCACCAGACTTCTTACTTCCATCACCCGGAGACTCTTGTCAACTCACCCTAGCACAGTTCTTCGATCGCCTGTGGTCCGGCACCATACTACTCTAGTTATCTGTGTAGCGACGCGATCGTCCTGTTCTATCTAGTGTCCACGTGCCAGTGACAGGTGTGTCAGTATACCCTCGTCCCGTGGCATGACCACAACACACTGTTGATCTCCGGTTACACGAGCATTCGTTAACCCTCCTCACACAGTCCATATCGCCTGTGGTCCGGCACCGTGCTACCCGTAGTCATCCGTGTCGCAACGCGATTATACTGTAAAATACAGCGTCCCCGTGCCCGCGACGAGCGTCCATACCCCTCCTCGTCCCGCGGAGTGACCCGACCCTTGTCTAGGTTCTAGAAGGTTTTCTTGGACAACATACCGACTGGAAGCGATCCACCGAAGGCCGCCAGACGAACCTCAGCCAACAACAAGATCACAACAGAGAGCAAGTAAAGGGAGGCTCCACAATTGCCACGGCAATCCGACAGTCGTTAACATTAGCCTCGGCCTCCAACCGTCACCCCAGCCCTACAAAGACACCTGGATCTCCATTGGGCGTTACTGAGGCAAGCCCACGATGAATTTGATAGCACACCTGGGGCCGCAGCTCTGGCAGAAGCAGAGCTATCCCAATTCCACACATTATATGAGGAATACGAAATGAGCCTGATTCGAGGAAACGATGCTAGTACTCGCCGCCATAGCAAAAACCGTTGACTACAAGAGGTCAACAAAGATCATGAGTCCGCTACCAACCGATCGGGTACAAATGGCAAGACCGTTTAATATTAGTGGGGTGGAGTAATGCTAACCATTCTTTGTGCATTACAAAATCCGAGGAAAGAAACCCTATAAGGTCTATTTAGCCATTTTTTGTTGTTCCACCACCAAGACAGTACATTGGTGGTGTCGGATCTAACCACTCAAGCGTTCTTGGCAGCACTTAAAAGATTTAATGGAAGGAGAGGAGTCGCAAGGAGCATCTTTTGTGACAACGCCACGATTTTGTCAGGCCGAAAAACGAGTTGCGAGAGTTATAAACTACGATATATTCGGATAAGGCTCGGGAAACAATTACTAAAAAATGCTCGCAGCAAGGAACAGAGTTCCATTTTATTCCACCACGGGCACCTCATTTCGGAGGACTGTGGGAGGCAGCAGTGAAATCAGCAAAACATTTGTTGATCCGCACGGTGTCAACGGCAGATTTGACATATGATGAATTAGAAACAGTTATTATCGACGTAGAGGCAACATTAAACTCACGGCCTCCCATTTCTTCCAGCCCACGCGATCTGTCTGCATTGACTCCAGGACACTTCGTGATCGGAGGCCCAGTAACCGCATCTCCCGACATAACAAGGGGCTAGTGAAAAGATGGAAACAAGTAGACAAGGTCAGACAGGATTTCTGGAGAAGATGGAGCCACGAGTATTTGCAGGAATTACAAAACCGGTCAAAATGGACAAGAAAACAAAAGACGATTGCCGTAGGAGACCTGGTGGTAATAAAGGAGGACAATTTGCCGCCGTTACAGTGGCCACTAGGGAGAATAGAGACGGTACACGCAGGAAAGGACGGTGCAATCCGAGTCGTCGACATCCGGACTTCAGCAGGAGAATGCACGAGAGCGAATCATCGGCTGGCGATTTTACCGGTAGACACCCAAAGGGCACCCGAAAAAGTGACAAAAAATGTCAGAAGATCCCCAAGGCTATGTTCCAATTCACAGTGTTGCTGGTCTTTGCCAACGCTACCCACGCCGTCCCAATCATGGCAGAACCTCCCGTAAAAGTGGGTCCATTACCTAATAATTCGGGAACATATGTAGAATTAAGAAATAGAATAGCTCTGATGTCAGTAGAATGGACAATCATATCATATTTTGATCTACGGCTGTTAGCGCAGGAAATCACTGCATTTAAGAAAAATATTGAAGAATTATCAACCTGGTGCCTTCGAGGCGGGTCTTGTCCGAAAATAATACAGGTACTCGAACAAGAGGCCAGCGAGCTATACGATGGCCAACAGCTATTCAATCATCATCGACAACGGAGAGGAGCCCTGAATCTAGTAGGAAATCCAGTTTTAGACTCTCAGTGTGCGCAGAATATGGAGGATGTCATCCGCAGAATCCAAGCTAAGGAATTGTACAACACGCATTTGCTCAAGAATCAGACTTCGATCTTAGATAGAACAATAAACGTGACGAGAACCAGAAATGATGAAATGGAACGCAGGGTAAGACACATGGAAACACACGTCACAGACTTGAAAAATACCATACGAACTGGGAACATGGCACAGGCATCATCAGAACTAACAGCAACAGCAGGGCATATTAAGAGGACACAGACAGCAGTCATCAATATTATAGCCGGATTAAAAAGGGGCATAGTCAGCCCAGCGTTAATATCAGTAAGTCAGCTGCGTAAGGAGCTCATAAACATACAGGCCCATCTCTCGAAGAGGAGGCGTCTACCTGTTACACATGAGACTATGCATGATGTCTATCAGGTGATGGTATCAGAAGTCCAGGAATTGGACGATGAAGAGGAGTACGACGTGTATCAATTGACGCCAATTCCAGTAGCTATCCAAAACGATATAATCGCAACGGAGACAGAAACCAAGTATCTAGTGATTAGTGATCATCGAGATCGATATTTCGCACTAACTGTGGAGAAGCTGAACCAGTTCACGAAGATGTCAAAAGGACCAATGCTGTGCAATATAAAACAAACGACGTTGGGTCCAGCGCACGAGCAGTTCCAATGCGCCCTGGCAGCCGTTAAAGCCGAACAGAAGCCCGGAAAAATCAACACGACAAGCATATGGTATCCCCTTCATGCTCCAAATTCTTGGACTTTCGCTACAACACAGGAAATAACGCTAACTTATGTTTGTGGGGAGGAAAGAGGAAAAATACAAGTGCATAATAATGGAATCGTGACAATGAATGCGGACTGCATTTCAAGGAGTCCAATAGTTACGCTACAGGGACACCCAGCGTTAAGATCGACAATAGAAAAAAAACCGGCAACAATTATTACACATTCGTTCAAGAGACCAATAGAGGAGAATCATCAAGACACGACCACACATAGCAGTTCAACGAGTAACCTAAATCATCTGCAGGGAGAAGTCCATCAACTTCAAGAGCAGATAGACAGAAAGGTTGCGCAGCACGGGTCAAACGCACGCAACCCTCAATACGACGGAGTTGTAAGTTGTCAGCGAGCAGAACATACGACCAATTGGACATACGACTGGACAGCGACCAGGCGCACAGTAGCAGCACAATATAGTGCCGACGCTGCAAGTATTGGACATTCGGTCAAGACTCTGTGGGACAGCTCAACAAGCAGCATACTGCTGAAATTGCAGCGTAGACGACCAGTCAACAAACCTGAAGCTAAACTAGGTCAACACAAGTGCAGGTCAAACCCCAGCTTAACATAGCAGATAATGTATGCACCCACACTTCCGGGTCATAATAGTATTTAAGCTCTGATCAACAGCTCAAAAAAGTCAGTTGCAAATCTAAACACCCACAAGACTTCTTACTTTCATCACTCGGAGACTCTTGTTAGCTCACCCTAGCACAGTTCTTCGATCGCCAGTGGTCCGGCACCGTACTACTCTAGTTCTATCTAGTGCCCACGTGCCAGCGACAAGTGTGTCAGTACCCCCAAGTGGCGTGACCCCAACACACTGTTGATCTCCGGTTACACGAATATTCGTTAACTCACCCCACACAGTCCATATTGCCTGTGGTCCGGCACCGAGGTACGCGTAGTCATCCGTGTCGCGACGCGATTATACTGTAAAACACAGCGTCCCCGTGCCCGCGAAGAGCGTCCATACCCCTCCTCGTTCCGCGGAGTGAGACGACCCTTGTCTAGCTACCTTAGACAAGAACAGAGAGCGTCGATCACCTCCTATGCTTCTGCCCAGCGCATAACCTAAAGCGTTTTCAAGCACTAGGAAGCTACACATTTCCGAATCTTGCGGCCATTAAAGGCTTAAACATTCAACAACTTTTATGTTTCCTAGGAAGAACAAATTACTTCGCGAAAGCAAATAACCCATGAACTAGGGAAAAGGATCTGCTCACAGATCACGTGGTATCACAAGGGGCCCAGTGGGGCCTAAGTAAGTGGATTAGCATCTAATCTCCAACCACTCCTACCTAACCTAACCTAGCCTTAGACAGACAGGATAACGGACGAAGACTACTTTCGGGTCGTTCTAAAGGAGGGGGAAAAGGAAAAGGCCAGAATCGACCCCGTCAACCCTGAGTCGATCTCCAGCCCAAAGACAGAGGTCCGGAAAATCAGATCCCGTCACCCGGAAATCGGATTTCCGGCCTCAGCAGGAATTCACGAAGATGGGAAAGCAGACCCCGTCTCCCGGGGCGCGTTCTCCGATCTCGGCGATGGAAAACTTCCGGAGAAGGGAGGCTGGCCCCGTCATCCGTGAGCCAGTTCCCCGATCCGGATGTGAGGAAAACACTTCCCGGGCGGTCGGAGGAAGGAGGGGCCCCTTCATCCTCAAGTATTCTTACCCTTTTCGTCCCGGTATGAAACTGGGCACTATTCCCGGACACTCTCGAGCTTTCACTGACACATTGTTGTTTTCCACTTTGTTACACTTTATTTTCTTTTTATGTTACCCTATTCTACATGTTCTCCCACTTTTGGGATTCCGGGCCCTCGGCCAGCTCACCCACTTTTACTCCTTCCGCATCCTCTGGGTTGTGGCGGTGATGATGTCCCATTCCAAGCTTTGTTCTATCTCCACGCTTTCTGCGAGCAACGACGACCGTCTCCTTTGCCGGTTTACGAGCGACTGTGCCTTTCGACAAGTCTGGAAGCTTCGGCTGCAGTGGTCCTCTGCCCGGACGACGACAGCGCTGCAGCCGACACGATCGTCGGCAGAGGACCACGTGTTTTGAGCTTCGGCTGCTGTCGATCGTTGCACCCTTCTTGGCCTCTCTCTCCCCTCTCTCTCCTGCAGCTCGTGGTATGTGCATGTGTGGATTTCTTATGGGTTAGGGCCCTCTACGGGTCTTTGTCTTTCCCTTATTTGGCTATATCAGTTGTCTATCCTTAATCTACTTATGTCTACTTAAATCTACTTACATCCTTACTCCATCCCTTCTTCGGGGACAGCTAGCTGGATCCCGACGGAAATGCCAGCGCCATTCGTCGATGGCGAGTAGCGGGCGTACCTTTTGAACTGGTCTCGGGGTGACCACGATCCGTCCGGCGGTTGCCATAATGGCCCCGCCTGGTGGGGGTGAGCTTGCCGAAGGGGCAGATAGAAGGCTCTCTATCGCTCTGCGCTCTCGTTGGGGTGGGCGACGCCGGTTGGCCGCGAACAGGGGGGTGTGCTCGGGACCCTGGATGACTCGTCTGCGCTGATTGTGGCGCAGCCGGACGAGGCAGTGTCGGTAACGACGTCTGGGCTTGCGGCCTGGGCGCGATCGATGATCAAGTGGTTGTCGGGCGGCACGGATGATTCGGTCCCGGTGATTCCGACGACCATGGGGTTGCCGTCGTTGCCAGTCTTGGGTTTGATTGCTCCGGCCGTATATGTGTTTGTAGTGCTGGGCATAACGGCGTTGGTCCCGGGAACGGCGCTGTGGATGATGACGGTGTCGAAGATGGGGTATGGCCCTGGTCCGAACAACTCTTCATACGTCGGTTGCGGTGTCTCGAACCTGAACGGTAGGAGGTTGTTTTCTCGTCACGTAGCCCCTCTTCGTCTCGAGTCTCCGTCCCCGGAGCTTACCTCGACGACCTCCCCTTCCGAGATGTCCTCGTAAGTCGCACCCAAAGGTCCCCTGTCGGTTCGGCGAACCGGGGTCGGTACCGAATCCTAGTTGTCACGACGTGGCGAAGTCAGCGGCTCCCTCAGTGGCCGTGAAGGGGTCGCCTCAATGCGTGTAGTCCCAAATCGTAGGGTGACGGGCACTTCTTCGTCCTCCAGCAGTGCTCCCATCATGTCCTCGAGGGACATCCCCTCGCACCAGGAAGGGCTGACTGGAGGCGAGCACTCAGGTCTGGCAACGATCGCTATCAGCGGCGGCGGCGCGGACAAGATTACCGCCAGTGGAGCTTCGCTGTGGATACGGGATGTGGCTGCGCTCGATGGTGCGTTACTGCCCGTGTGGGTCGCGGGGGCGGTCGATGGTGCTTCGTTGTGCGTGTGGGTTGCGGCCGTTGTCGGTGGTGGCCAAGATACAGTCCCGGCAGCGATCGGGTCGAGCGCCCGATGACGGCCTGTGGTGCCTCGTCATGGCCGGCGGCTGTCGATGTGGTCGGTGGTTGCCTTAGGTTTGTCTCCGACGATCGTCGCGCGTTGGCGGATCGTCGACCATGCTGGAGACTACGGTTACGGTTCGATGTCGGTCGTGGCATTATCAAACTCTCCTCCTCTGGTTTATCTTGAAATGGAGTCTTGATAACCGGATTTTGAGCTGTTGGGAATGTAAAACGTGAGTACTTTCTGGGTGCCTGTCGCGCGAAGAGCGGCTCCCAGCCTCGTCTCCTGTATCCCTCGGTCGTCCGAGGGTTATTTTTGGCGGATGCTGGATTTCCGGCGATTGTGCCCGGGACGAGATGAGCCGACCGGGTGTGTTTCTCCCCCCATGGGGGGTGGGAATGTTGGACGAGTGCAATCATCAGCAAGTGGCCCTCAAGACACCCTGGTCTCCTCGGCCGGGGCAAGACTGTGGTGGTCATCCTGGTCGTTTGCGGTTTCGCCGATTCGTTGTGAGTCCCTGTCGTGGTCGTCGTCGTCCTAATCTTGGTGGTCTGGTTTCCGGTTGCCTAAACTGGCGGTGCGGCGGTGTCGGCTTCCTGGGATCTGCAAGCGGACGATATTCGGGGACGGGAACTTTATGACTCAGTACGGTCCCTCTTATTTCGCGACCAATTTGGTGGCCACACCCTTGGTGGCGTTTGACAAGGCGTGACGGCGCTGCTTTTTTACGGCCAGCAAGATCTGCCAGCGTTTTCGAGGTACTGTGCTATCATCGTCTTCACGGTTCGATTCGTCCGTTCCGTGGGGCTCTGACGTGGCGTGTAACTGTAACTCCATTCCCAGGGACTTGTAAAACGCTTGATATGCTCGGGTCGTGAATTGTGTTCCGTTATCACAGACGAAGGTCCTCGGGATACCGAAGCGGCTGAGGATCCGTTCTCGGAACGCTCGCTCGAGGTAGGGTACTGTGGCTCGGCGTAGGGGAACTAGTTCTACCCACTTGCTAAAGGAGTTGAGGAACACGAGGAGTACAGTGTTCCCTAGCTTGGAACCTGGTAAAGGCCCGACAAGGTCGGCGCACAAAACGTGTAACGTTTCGTCGACTTGCCGCGTAAACATTTTTCCGGCCGGCTTCTCCTGACTCACCTTAAACCTCTGACAACCGGAACACTCGTTCATGCTCGTTGATGGATTTGGTAAGTACTGCCCCTATACCATATTGACTCGCGTCGGCTTGAAGCACGAACTTCGCCTGGAAGTCTGGACATGCGAAGATCGGAGCCTCGGTCAGCAGGGTCTTCAATCCTTGAAAGGCCTGCTCCTTCTTCTTTGTCCACTCCCATTTTCAATCCTTCTTGGGTAGAGATGTCATCGGCTCGACTACGTCCGCAAAGTTTGGAACTAGCGACGGTACCGTAGTCTCGCTTCCCTGAGTCGTCGGAACACTTCGCGTAAATTTCGAACATTCTCCTTGAGTGTGGCCCCGATTACGATGATATCGTCTAAGTATGCCAAATCATGCGGTTCCATGTCCGGGCCGATGACAGTATCCAGGGCCCGCTGAAAGGTTGACAGTGCCGAATGTAGGCCAAAAAGCATAACCTTCCAACGCGATGTACTCACGGCTGGTGGGCGGTACTGGAATCTGCCAGTACCCATTCTTAAGGTCCAGCGTGGATATATATCGGGCGTTGCGCCGCTGCAATATGTGGTTGATTCTCGGCAGTGGGTAGGCTCTCGTTCTGTTTCCTGTAATCCACACACATTCGTACGTCTCCATTCTTCTTCGTGACTATGACTATCCGCGCACTGTGGGGGCTTTTCGATGGCTCGATACGACCGTCGCGAAGCAGCTCGTCTACCTGCTTGTCGATGACCGCTCTCATAGCCGGATCCCTCGGGTGGTACCTCTGTTTGATCGGTCGGTCGGTTCGCATAATGATACTATGCTCGGCGATGTGGGACACTCCTGTGAGGGTTTGAACTCCTTTATCCATGGTTCTGGGTATTTCTCGGTGTGGTCATCGGAGCTTTGCTCATTACCCGTGGCAAATTCGGCGCTGGCGCTTCCGCCCAGTGGAGCGCTCGTGGTCGCCGATGTTTTCGGATCACTTGACTCCTGAAACCGGACTCTCCTTGCAGGGCGGCGAAAAAGGTTCTGGTTCTGGTAAGGGGCCGCAGGGTAAGAGCCTGGCCTCCACATTGAAGGGTTGCTCCGCTGCTGCATAAGAAATCCATGCCGAGAAGGAGGTCATCCAGTACGTCCAGCATGATAAGGGTGGAAATGATGACCCTTGCTTCTCCTAATTGGACTGCTGCCCTCAGGGCCTGCGTCAGTCCCCTATCGGTTCCATCGGCTTATTTCACCTGAGAGCGTACAGCGCGAAGATTCCGTCAGCGCTGGCGCTTCCGCCCAGTGGAGCGCTTGTGGTCGTCGATGTTTCCGGATAACTTGACTCCTGAAACCGAACTCTCCTTGCAGCGCGGCGAAAAGGGTTCTGGTTCTGGTAAAGGGCCGCAGGGTAAGAGCCTGGCCTCCACATTGAAGCGTTGCTCCGCTGCTGCATAAGAAATCCATGTCAAGAAGGAGGTCATCCAGTACGTCCGGCATGATGAGGGTGGAAATGATGACCCTTGCTTCTCCTAATTGGACTGCTGCCCTCAGGGCCTGCGTCAGTGCCGTATTGGTTCCATCGGCTAATTTCACCTGAGAACGTACGGCGCGAAGATTCCTCCCGTTGCCTAACTTCCTCGCCAGGCGTTCGCTTACGAAGCTGTGCGAGGCCCCCGTATCCAATGTAGCGCTGAGGGAGTGCCCTTCGACCGTGACGTGGGCGCGGATACGGCCCTGATCCTGTACGAATGGGTTGGTTACTGTCTATGTCCTGGTTCCGTGCAACGTTCTGTCTGATGGCGTCGTTAGGTACATTCTTAGGGCGCGGCATCTACGGCTCGGCTGGCGATGCATAGGTTGGATTCCCCAGGGGTCGTGAGATTTGGCGATCAGATGCGTTCTCGGTGTCCATATATCCTCGGCTAGTCCGGCCTTCTCGGCTACGGGCGACCTTGAAGTTGACCACCAGGTGGGTGACTACAGTCAACGCCCCAAAGTCTTGGCGGCGCGTGAACATCTTGTACTCCGGTAGCATGTTTTCATACACACGCTCCAACTCTTGTTCTGGTGAGAGCCCGGGGCGGCGCATCTTAAGGCGTTCCTTGAACGGTTCGTTCGACCCTTGGAAATGCGAGCGGACTCCGTCGTCGAGCCGTTGATAATACCTGGGCGGTAAAAAGAAATCCAGAAATTCCCGACGGACCTCAGTCCAGGCTCCTCCTTGGAGTCCACTGGTGCGAAACCAGATCTCGGCTCGGCCAGTCAAGAGTACGACAATTGCGTGGGATAAATATTTCCGGTCGATTCCGGTCCATGTGCTCAACGAAGCTGAGCGGGTCCGACGTGAGGTCGAAAGAAATCCCCACTCGGTCATTTTGTCGACCAACATGGTGGTGGTCCTGGTGCTGGCGACGTATTGCGTGGCACCGTTAGGGTTCTTTTTTTTTTTTTTTTTGTTAGTGGTGGTTTAAAGCATTGAAAGCCAACTCGGAGCTGAGCTAGCTTGCCGAAGTCTGGGACTCTAACCCAGTAAAAACTCCACCTCCTCTCCGCTTCCCCGGCGGTACTGCCGTTAGGTATTACTTTGTCGGTGGGGAATGCCCTTAGGGCTATCTAGGATTCTATCCTATTGCGATTCTATCCTTTCTGCGATGCGCAGTTTTTTGAGTACTATTGTGGCCATGTTGCATACCGCAGACCAATTTACTTCTGATTCAAGCATAACGTCCTCCAGGTTACAAGCGGCTGGCGTCCTCGCAACCCTTATGCTCAGATCTCTTCGTTCATTTTCGAATCTCGGACAGACAAAAAACACGTGTTCTGCGTCTTCATTATCCGACTCGCAGAGTGGGCAGTTCGGATAACGTTCATGGTTTAACCTATTCAGGTAGTATTTAAAGCATCCATGTCCCGTCAACAGTTGCATTAAGTAAAAGTCCACATGTCCATGCTTCCGTCCCAGCCATCTCTGCAGTTCTGGGATAAGCTACTATTGCTACTATTTACCCACCTCTCTTGCCACTTAGCAATGGTGAGTTCTCTGCACCTTTTCCGTAGGGATTCTGCAGTTGCGACCCCTGTGCTGCCTGCGCGGATGTTAGCTGATTCCACTGCCAGCAGATCAATCGGTATGCCTCCCGATATTACCAGCGCCGCGTCATGGGATACCGTGCGGAACGCACAGCATACCCGCAGGGCACACAATCTCTGCACGGAGTCGCCGTCTTGCATATAGCTCCCATTTTTTGTAGCTCGAGCCCATATGGGAGCAGCGTACATCAGCTTCGATGTGACAGCACTAACCAGTTATCTACGTCCTGGTTGCCTTGGTCGCCGAGTGTTCGCCATAATTCGCGAAATCGCGGCCGCGGTCCTACTTGCCTTGCCACTAGCCTACGCTAGGTGTTCTTTGAAAGCCGGTGGTCGATCATGACGCCCAAGTATTTTAGGCTTGGACGCGATGTAATTTTGGCTTCTCCAATTTGGATAGTAGCCGCCTCCACTTTCTGCCTGCTACTTATCAGGACTGCTTCAGTCTTGTGCGCTGCCAAGGCGAGTCCCTTAGAGTCGAGCCATGCGCTTGCTCGTTTCCCCGCTTCGTTGCAGATTCTTTCCGCATCTGGGAGTTTCTTTGCCGTAACTACTACGGCCACGTCATCCGCGAAACCAATGAGTCGTTCCCCTTCGGGCATCGTGATCCTAAGGATCCCATCGTACATGGCATTCCATAACAAAGGGCCTAGGACTGATCCTTGGGGAACTCCCCCGGTGACCCTGTGGGTCGATTGCCCGGAATCAGTTTCGTACAGGAGCAAGCGGCCTTCGAAGTAGCTTGCTATTACTCTCTGTATATACACTGGAACATTAAGGTTGCTCAGTGCATTTAGTGTGTGGTGCCAGCTAGCGGAGTTGAAAGCGTTTTTTACATCCAACGTTGCCGCTATGCAGTACTGCTTAGTGCCGTACAACCACCTTTTCCCCTCAATGGCTTTATCTGCGATTCCACACAGTTTACCGACGGCGTCGATGGTGGATAGCCCCTTCCGAAAACCATACTGCATCTCTGAGTTCTCTGGTTTCGACCAGGGTACCTTCTAGCCGGGAGTGGATTATTATTTCGAGAATTTCACCCACCGTGTCCAGCATGCAGAGTTGCCTATAAGAAGAAGGCTCCTCCGCGGGTTTTCCCCATTTGGTATGAGTACCAGCCGCTGTGTTTTCCAGCGGCTAGGGAACACACCTTCCTTTAGGCATGCATTATAAATGTCAACGTACTCTTTAGTACTTGCTTTAATGGCAATTTTGAGAACTTTATTCGGGATTCCATCTGATTCCGGTGCCTTGTCGTCCAGTATTGTCTTCAATACCTGGAGGACTTCTTTGGCACATGTGAGCTTTATGCTCGCCCTGTTCACAATCAGTAAGGTTCGCGTCATACCCTCTTGCTCTGGAAATAGTGTTTGCACTATCCTTTTTAGGCTGGCTGGGCATGTCGGTGATGGCCGACTAAATACCCGCAGCCGTTTTGTGACGAGTTTATATGCGAAGCCCCATGGGTTGGAGTCTATTTCTTCGCATATATGGTTAAAGCACCTGCGTTTGCTCTCTTTTATAGTTTTTTCCAGGACTCGTTTTTTTTCCTGAAATATATTTGAAGTGCCTCAAATTCGGGCCTTCCTCTTGAGCGTTGGTATGCGCGTCTTTCCCTGTGGCAGTCTTTCCTGGCTTCCGCAATGGATTGGTTCCACCAGTATGCAGGTCTTCTTCTTGATGGGATTTTCCCCCTTATCTGCATAGGTTTATCACAGGCTACCTTGGTGTATTCTGCGATGTGGTTTGTTTCTTCAGCTGAGCCGATTATGGAGAGGTCCTCGAACAACATCTGTAACGTCTGCACGTCAAGCGTTTCTATTTTGTACCCTTGCACGGTCTTAGGAACTCGTGTTGGGACATTTCTAGAACTTATCGTGCAGATTATTGCTGCATGGTCACTACCCGTGTAGGTGTCACTAACCTCCCAGCTGGAGCCCGAGGCCAATCCAGCGTTGACAAATGTGAGGTCAATGATAGAACTGGTGCCGGCTCTTGAAAAAGTCGGTTTTGTTCCAGAGTTCAGCAGCACCAGGTCAAGTGCGGCGAAGCTCTCAAGTAGCGCCTTGCCCCTCGCGTTGGTTCGGGGGGAGCCCCACTCCGTAGCCCAGGCATTAAAGCCTCCGGCAATCTCTTCAGCGCAGATATTGCCTGGGGAAGGCTAAGGCTTGGCGGCAGGTAACAGCTATAGAAAGCTATACCATTCAAATGGGCCCTAGCGAAGCAATTTATCTTGCTAATCTGTCGCCTTGGATTACCGCAGCTCCATATTGCCGATTTTTTGCTAATATTGGTTACCCATTCTCCGGAATTTTTATTCCTGTATTGCTCGCTTATGAGTGACATGTCTACGTTTTTCTCGATGACATTTTGCTCCAGCAACGATTGGGCAACCTCGCAATGGTTTAGGTTAATCTGAAGGAACTTTATTTACCCCTAAGCCCTTGCATAGCCCTTCTGAAGTACAGGCATTCCCCACTCATTGTTGGGTGATCGCAATCTTTCTCCTTTTTGCGTTTGCATAGCATGCAGCAGGATTTTGCTTTGCAGCCTCTGGCTTGGTGCTCCTTTGCGCCACAGTTGTAGCAGCATTTTGAGCAGTCCTCCTGGACCCTGCAATTCCCTGCTATATGGTTAAGCTCCATACATTTAAAGCACTTTTTAGGTGTTAGCTTTGGGCGGACTCTACACCAGGTCCAACCCAGCCTAATTTTGCCCTTCTCCAAGAGTCGTCTCCCTATGTCGGGCATAACTCTTAGTGTGGCGGTTTGGGTGCCTCCGTATGCCCCCCTTAGATTTACCACCGCGGATTCTGGCAGTTCCACATCGAACTGTGATTGAACCGCACATAAGATGTCCGTTTTGTCGGTGGTCTCATCGATGTCTTTTACCTCGATCAGCATTGTCTCAGTCAGCGCTCTGACGTCAACATTGTTGCCCAGGACAGCCTTCATTGTGGTCTGAAGCTCTACGGTTTTAGGGTCAGAGACCTTGTTTAGAATGACTAGGAGTTCCCCCTTAGCTGTGCGCCTAACGGCCTGTACTGCTTGTCCTAACTCCTTAAGCTGTGGTTCAGCCTTAACCTTTTTAAGGATGTCGGCATAGGACCCTCCAGCGGAGGCTGCGATGACTATCGCGTCGTTCCGTAGCTGTCGCACCTTGGGCTTCCTAACCTTCTGCTTCACCTGTGTCCACTCCTCTGGCTTCTTCCTGGGCTTTTGGGGCTTGCTGGTGCTCACTGTCCAAGCATGTTTCCCTTTATTTACACCTTGACTTGCATCACTTGCCGGTGCCTTATGCATCGCCTTTTTCGCTGGTACCGCTAACGTCATCCCAGTTTCTTGACCCCTGGGTCGCTCGCGAGCGGCACGCACTTCTGCGCAGGTTTTTTAGCTATCTCCTTAACTTTTTCCTGTTCTTCGACTATGCATTGCACAGCCATTGCACGGCCTTATTGGGTTCGTAATGGAACGCTTTCCTTCCATTAGCTTCTTCAGCTCCCTGGCCTTTGATCCCAGGCCAGTCAGCTGTTTCAGCATATCCCCCTGCTCCTCATCAGCAGCTTTTGGGCTGCTTTTTTCTCCTGCTGAGGGGTGCCAGGGCTGCCTGCCACTGCACTCCACCCTTTTTTCTGGCGATCTCGCCATTACACTGCTTTTTTTAAACGGGTCAGTCAGGTAGACTGGACAAAGGCGTGTGGAAGCCTTCGGCAATAGCCGGCGCCGCCAGGCCTTTGTTTGCCGGCGTGCCTCCACTATTGGTCCCCTGCCCGCCATTTCCCCGCCTGGGGAGTTCAGTGGTACTGCAGGAAGCTTGGATCTTTACCCACAGTATCCTGCTGTTCTTCGATCGGACTTTACTATTTTTATAAATTGTTTAAAAATAGGGATAAATCTTACTAATAAGGTTTATGGTTTTTTTTTTCTAATTTTTTAAAAAAGACCGCCCAAAATTCTCTACGTGCTACGGCACGCACTTATGTGCTTGGCCTGCACCCTGTCCTAAGCTTGCTGCTATAGCACCCGCAGCCCCTTTCACACACTACGATCAGCTGGTCGCGCAAGCGCTTTCCACCACTGATTTAGTGTTTGCGAAAATAGAAAGCGCGAGTGAAAAAATTTGGCAACTGCTAAACAAACAACGAGTGGAAAGTAAAAGAGGCAGAGATGCCTCCCCTCGTCCACCTACGACCGGCCCCTGCCTGGCCGCCAAACCTGTTGGGAATAGATTCACAAGCTGCTCCTGGATGTCGTCCACGGCCTCCCGCCCACCAGCTGATGTCCAGGTGCGTGTCCCAAGTGCTCCACGCCGGATGGCCGGCTGCACTTCTGGCTTTATGCCGAAAACTTTAAGGAGTAAACGGAGCGATATTAGAACGCGTCCGCACTCTCTGCTTTCACAACTCTCTCTCCGCACCGTTAGGGTGTGACCTGCGGCCAGTGCAATCGTGTGCGTAGATGCCGTGCCGGCGCTCGACTCGAAGTTCGGAGGTAACGGCGACGATGGCTTGGAGTCCCCGGTTGGGGAATTTCCATACTTTAGCTCCAATTCTCCGAGCCGTGTCTGGACCGCGTCGGGGAGTCCGGGTTGCCGTACGAACGCGTAGAGCCGGGATCGTTGCTCTTCGACCGTACCGGTGCGATCGAGGCCAAGCTCGAGTAGGATTGCATCGAGTTCGTGCTTCCTCCGACATGATCTCCAGGTAACACCCATGTTACCGTTGGAAGCGAGGCCTCACCCCGTTGGATGCCGACGGTGTTGGTGGATTCGTAGTCGCGGATGGTACCAGCGGAGTGTGTGCTCGCGGCGTGGCTAGACTCTCGTTCGCGGCGTGCCTAGGGACACGAGTAGTGATCGACGCGTATGCGCGTTCTCAGAGCGAGGGTTGAAGGTTGAAGGTTGTATCCTTAAAGCGTTGGGTCCTTGGAGGATCCTAGTAGCGATGAGGCTAATATCCCTAAGTGTGTCCTTGTAGCGATGCAGCATGTCCAGGTGTAATTTAACAACGGCAATATTTCCGCATATTTTTCTCCGAAAATATTGCAACATTGTCAAGCACAAAGTTGCAGCCCAAGTTCAATAACATAACCACGAGCATCCGCTCAGCCGCAACTAAGTACGGAATACGAATTCTGCAGACCCTGCAGATTCTGCAACCAAGCAATTTTGTCAACGCTACCAACGCCGCTGCCAGCGCCGCTGCCGCCGAAGCCAACGTCGCTGCCCCAACCCACAGCTTTAAATAGGGATCGCTATGTAGAGTAGAGTAGTTCCAATTTGTATCTCGAATAAATAAGACATCTTAATCCAATTTTTGAAGTTTTAATTATTTAAATATTAACTGGCGCCCGAACAGGGACCAGCGCGAGTAAATCCGATTAAGTTCGATCAGTGCTAATAAATCCGTGCAACTCCGTTGACTTTAAAGTGCAACGCGGGGACATCTGATTAAGTTCGATCCGTGCGGAAAATTATTAAGTGCAACTACGCTGGCCCACTCAGGTCAGAATCAGAGGAATTCCTTCATAATAAAATTTAAGCTGAGGACGACAACCGGTCGGCAAAATAATTGCTGATCCATCGGTGGACTACAAGTACTGTCAGGCAAGCCCGCAGGACATTCTCTATTCGTGTGCTTTGCAGGATCCTCAGTAGGCAACAAACAGGAAGACATCCGGACCACCAGGAGAAGTAGCCACATCAAAGTTAAGTTAAGTGAAAATAGTGATTAAGTAAAACAAATAAGAAACCAAACTAAATCAAAAATCTAAATTAAAAATTTTTGCAACCACTTACAAATCAATAAAAGACGTAAAGTTTAAATTAAAATTTGAATCTAAAAATTATCAAACTCGAATTATTAAATTAAAATTAAATTGAAATACAAATAAAATAAAACATAAATAATATCGCACAAAATCAAAATTAAATAATATTGCACCAAATTAAAATTAAAAAAAAATCATTCAAATTTTAAAGTACAATTTAAGAAATTATATTAAGAATTTGAAAAACATTTTTCCCCAACAATTTTACCTTTACCATTTAATTTCACATTAATATTATTATATTTGAAATGAAAACTACTTTAATGCGTAAGACACACCTATGAATATTCCCTTTCCTTAAAAAAAACAAAAGGCCAATCAGCGAAATCTCATAAGACCCCCCATTATCAATTTTGAGCAACAACAGCCAGCAGGACCAAATAATCCAGAAGAACCCAACGCAGTTTTAGAACAGCAAGTAAATCCAAACCAAATTCATTTAGTTCAGCAACTTCAGAGACTAGAAATTCAACAACAACAACACAGGAATAACATGGCAGCAGAAGAATTACAAGCAGCCGTCAGGCAAATACTTGCAGAGCAATTACCAGTTTTATTAAGACAAGCACAAAATCCAGGGATTGATTTCGCATGTGCCCCAAATCAATAAATTTTTCTAGAAAATAGAGGAAATCTCGAAGGTCTAGACAGGGTACCAGACATAGTAAAAAGTCTGCGAGAATTTTCAGGATATCCAGCGGAATTTAGTTCTTGGAAAAAAGGAGTCGATAGAGTGCTAAAAACATATGAAAACACTGTAGGAACGGCTAAATATTTTGGTATTTTACACACTATTCGTAATTGGAATCCTACAACATTCCATTAAATTGGAATGCTATCTCGAAATGTCTAACCCTCCATTACGCAGATAAACGGGATAAAGGAACCCCTGAGTACCAAATGACGACGATTAGCCAGGGCACTAATCAGACTGTAGAAGAATTCCATCAGGCGGTCTACAAACATCTGTCCCTGATACTTAATAAAATTGGCTGTATGGAATTAGGACCTGAAGCAGAACAACTGATGACCAAAATGTATAGGGACAAAGCCTTAGACACTTTTGTACGCGGACTTCGTGGCGACTTATCTCGCCTACTTGGTATGAAAGAACCTGCTGACCTTCCGGCAGCATTGCACCTATGCTTAAAGCTTGAGAATCAGGCATTCCGCGCTAACCACGCTACCAACAGAGGGCAACAATCGTCCTTCAAGAATGCACCTTCACGGTTCGTGCCACAAATGCAACCAGCTGTTCCAATTTGGCCACAATGGTCAATCCCTACAGGGAACGCCCAGTTCCAGACTCGTTTTGCACAACCCAACTCAAATAGACAACATTATAATTTACACCGACAACCATTCAATGGCAACCAGAACTTACAAGTGGCCCCATATGTAACGGCCAGGCCTTCAGGAAGCCAACCACCCCCTCGACCTTTGGCCGCAAAGCCACAACCACGACCTGAACCAATGGACATAGACAAGACTCTACAAACCAAACAGATAAATTATATGAATAAACCAGGACGCTTTGACACCGGCAAAAGACCACCAAATCCAATTAACGAGACAGCAAAAAAATCTAGGAACTTTAATATTCAATCAGCTACGGGTACTTCCACGGAAGTAAAAGAAGAATCACCATCACTCGAAGATTACGACCAAACTCAAGAGGAAGCCCCGACCGAATACCATGAAACTCTTTCCGATTATTGTGACACAATAGATCAGGCAGACCAGGAATACCCATATGACTACACATACCTTAATTTTTTAGAATAACCAACTCCTCATTACCATATTTTGAAAGTAAATTGAGAAGTGGAGAAACACTAAAAATTCTTATTAATACCGGTTCAAATAAAAATTACATCATACCTAAATTCATAAAAAATCCAGTAAAAAACATATTCTCATTCGATGCCATATCGGTTGGCGGAAAAATCAAAGTCACACACCATAAAATAGCAAACCTATTCGACGACACCGATACGAAAATAAAATTCTTTTTGTTACCAGCATTAAATACATTTGATGCCATATTGGGAAATGACAGTTTAAAAGAGTTAGGAGCAATAATCGATACCAACAATAAAACCATGTCATTAAAACCCGGCAAAGTCATAGCTATAAAAGAAGAAAAAATAGAAACAGTCAACCTAATTATTCCTCGGACAGACCATCTTAAAAAGACACAAAAAATAGAACTAAACCAACTCCTCCGAAAATACCCAAAACTCTTTGCTGAACCCGACGAAAAACTGACCTACACCACAAATGTGAAAGCTGAAATTCGTACAAACACTGCCACTCCAGTTTACTCAAAATTTTACCAATATCCTATGGCACTTAAAGACGAAATAGACAGATAGAAGAACTTTTTGAAAACAATATAATACGACCCTCAAGATCACCTTACAACTCACCAGTCTGGATAGTTTCAAAAAAACCAGATAGTTCCAACATAAAAAAATACAGAATGGTTATAGACCACAGGAAATTAAATAGTGTAACAATAGCAGACAGATACCCCATACCAGATATTAATGGAGTTTTAGCACAATCAGGAAATAATAAAATGTTTTCTGTGCTAGATCTCAAGAGCGGACTCCATCAAATTCCTTTAAAAGAAAGTGATGTGGAAAAAACTGCCTTTTCCGTGAACAACGGAAAATATGAGTTCACAAGACTTCCATTTGGGCTAAAAAACGCGCCATCCATATTTCAAAAAGCATTAGACGACATTCTTAGGGAACACATAGGTAAAATCTGTTACATTTATATCGACGATATAATTGTATTTAGTCCGGACGCTGAAACCCATTCCAAAAACTTAGAAAAAATATTTGAGATCTTAAATAATGCCAATATCAAATGCCAACTAGACAAGTGCGAGTTCTATCAAAATAAAGTAGAATTCTTAGGTTTTGTTATATCAGATAAAGGAATAGAGACAAATCCCAAAAAGGTAGAAGCGATCGCCAACTACCCTTGTCCCAAAACTGTAAAAGAATTAAGAGCATTCCTTGGACTGTCTGGATATTATAGGAGATTTATTATGGGATACGCCACACTAGCAAAACCCATCACGACTTTACTTAGAGGCAAGGACGGGCGTATTTCAAAAAAGGCTTCATCGAGGCATCATCCACCTCAACGATGAAGCTATGCAAGCTTTTGATAAACTTAAAAGCACCCTAATATCAAAGGACGTAATATTAGAATACCCTAACTTTAATGTGGAATTCGTACTAACAACAGACGCTTCCGACCACGCAATAGGAGCAGTACTTTCACAAAAGGACAGACCAATAGCTTTCATATCCAGAACCCTATCACAAACAGAAGAAAACTACGAAACAGCTAAAAAAGAAATGTTAGCCATCTCTTGGGCAGTAAAATCGCTGAGAGGATACCTTTACGGTGGAACCAAAGTTAAAATTTACACCGATCACGAACCACCACACACGATTGTAACTGGAAAGGAGGAATCGCAATAAAGAGATGGAAATCATACCTTGACGAATACAACAAAGAATTACTTTACAAACCCGGAAAAGAAAACGTAGTGGCTGATGCCTTATCCAGAATCCCAAAAACCAACGAAATTAATTCATTAACCATAACACAACATAGCGCTCAGAGTTCAGGCCACAATCTTATTTACAACGTAGAAGCACCCATAAATGCATTTAAATATCAAATATTCATTCATAACGAAAATCCTCCTAACTATAAATTCATTATTCCATTCCCAACATTTCATCGGCACATTATCACTCAAGCAAACCTTCCAAAAAACACTCTTATAGAATTACTAAAAAAAATATCTAAGTCCTTCAGTCATAAATGGAATATTTACAACGGAAGAAACAATGGGAGAAATATAAAGAATTTATCCGGAACATTTTAGATCTTTTAAAATCAGGTTCACACAGAATAAAGTAGAGGACGTAACAAACGAAAGTGACCAAGAAGAAATCATATTAGAAACCCATAACAAAGCCCACAGAAATTCAGAAGAAAATAAAATTCAGCTTGCAGAAAAATATTACTTTCCTAAAATGAAACAAAAAGTAACAAATTTAGTTAAACAATGCAAAGTGTGTAAAGAAGGAAAATACGACAGACACCCACCTAACCCAGAAATTACAGAAACTCCAATTCCTGAATACCCAGGACATGTAATTCACATTGACATTTTTTCCACAGAAAGAAATTTAGTTTTGACCGCAATAGACAAATTTTCAAAATTAGCACAGGCAAAAATTATCAAATCTAAATCAACAGAAGACATTAAAAAACAGCTACATGATATTCTATTTTACTACGGTGTACCGAAATACGTTGTAATGGATAATGAAAAATCTTTTAACTCAGCAACCATTAATTTTATGATGAAAGATCAATTAAATATTACCACTTTTAGAGCCCCACCTTATAAAAGTTCAGTTAACGGTCAGATAGAAAGGTTTCATTCCACTCTTTCTGAAATAATGCGATGCATTAAGACAAACCAAATTTAAAATACTTTTGAAGAACTATTAAATAGAGCCGTTTACGAATATAAATACACAATCCACTCCGTTACAAAAAAACGACCGTTAGAAATATTTTTTGGAAGAAACGTTACTACTGATCCAGAACAATATGAAAAAAGCAGACGCGATAATATAGAAAACCTCGAACAAAAACAAAATATTGACCTCGAAAACCACAACAAAAAAAGAAAAGAAATAACAACTTATTTACCAGGGCAAGAAATTTTTGTTAAACAAAATACAAGATTAGGATCAAAACTATCTCCATGATTTAAAAAAGAAATTGTCAAAGAAAATAGAAATACAACCGTAGTTACTGAAGCGGGAAGGATTGTTCACAAAAGTAACATTAAAGGAGATTAGGTCCGACACTCCGTAGGGAAATTTTTTGTCCATCTTTGTCCGAAATTAAAAAAAAAAGAAACCCATTACCCATAACCCTAAAAAAACCGATGTTTAATGGAAATTTTTTTTTATTACAGGATGTTGTTCCTAACAATATTATTACCATTGGTAACCGCGACCACCGACATAACAAACTATACTGACGCTCATACCATAACAATCTACAAAGGAATAAGGAAACTACAAAAATCATCAATAAAACTTATCCATTTAATTAATCTAAGCCACCTCGAAAATAAATTACTTCAAATAAGGGAACACACACAAACCAGATTAAAAAATACCTATCACTACCATACTCTAACACACGAAATAATACAATAACTCACAGCACTTAGTACACTTACAATAGAACCAAAAAAACGCCAAGCCAGGTCAATAAATATGATCGGCTCAGCCTGGAAATACATCGCAGGTAGTCCAGATCATGAAGATTTAGTAATGATAGAAGAAAGTTTAAACAACCTAGCAATAAATAACAATGAGCAAATAATAATTAATAACCAACTTCAGGACAGAATTAATAACTTAACCACAATTTCGAACATGTTAGCAAACACTATTCAGAATGACAATCGTTTTAGTAATGAAATTGCATCAAATTTACAAAATCAAGTTAGACTAATAAAAGAAGAAATAGGAAACATTAAATTCGCAATACAATGGGCCAAAATTAACGTAATAAATACCCTATTATTAAATGAATTCGAGTTAATTGAAATAAACAAGATATTCCAAAGAAATAATATCTTCTCCTTTTACGTTGAAGAAATGTTAGAATTTGTTGATGTGTCTGTCTTACAAAATAAAACCACTATTATTTACATGATCAAAATTCCCGAACTTGAACCATGCAATTACGAAAATTTTGTAATTAAACCTGTTATTAAGAACCAATCAGTAGTACATTTAGATATTAACGAAATATTTGTATCAAACAATAAAATATTAGCCTTACCCAAAAATTGTAAAGCATCCAACCTCACAAAAATTTGTAAGCAAGAAAACACAATAGACCTAAGAGAATCGAAATGTATTTCTAAATTAGTTCAGGGAAAGGAATCGCTGTGTGACTATAGTACCTCGGACCACATAGAGCCAATAGAAGAACTAGACGATGGCGTAATACTTCTCAACGACTTTGACGGAAATGTAATAGCAGACAACACTACTCGCAACCTAAAAGGCACCTTCATAATTCATTTTTTCAACGATACCATAAATATAAACGGAAAGAACTACACAAATAAGGAAAAAACAATAACAAGATCTGAAATACCACGAATCCAGATAACATCAATAGAAGCCGAGCGTCTACAAATTCTGTCCTTAGAAGCCTTAAAAGCCCTACACATAAAAAATTTGAGACACCTACAAATATTAGAAAGCGATACGACCCTAAACCGAATCACAATTATCATTTTAGCATGTGTCATTGTTCTTGTTTTAATCACATTTAGAACCTGTTTCCAAAGAAAAGAAAAAGTAATTTTACAAGTTCAGGAAACACTTCCAAAAGTTCTAAATAACAAGACCAACACCATATCAACCACTAAAACAATAATACCTGAATTCAATAACATCCCGTATTTCTAACTCCACTTGAGGACAAGAAGGATTTTGAGGAGAGAGAGTTAACAACAGCAATATTTCCGCATATTTTTCTCCGAAAATATTGCAACATTGTCAAGCACAAAGTTGCAGCCCAAGTTTAATAACATAAAGTTCAATAACATAAGCACGAGCATCCGGTCAGCCGCAACTAAGTACGGAATACGAATTCTGCAAACCCTGCAGATTCTGCAACCAAGCAATTTTGTCAACGCTACCAACGCCGCTGCCAGCGCCGCTGCCGCCGAAGCCAACGTCGCTGCCCCAACCCGCAGCTTTAAATAGGGATCGCAATGTAGTTTCGATTTGTATCTCGAATAAATAAGACATCTTAATCCAATTTTTGAAGTTTTAATTATTTGGAAATTAACTTGTATCCTCGCAGTGATCCTTGAGGCGTGTCCTTGTAGCGATGCAGCAGGTTCTGGTGTATCCTCGCAGTGATACTTGGGGCGTGTCCTTGTAGCGATGCAGCAGGTTTATGTTCACTCTTGTAGCGATGGGAATCGAATGATCTCGATTCGTGGGGACGACGGTTTATATACTTGAAGTCGGCTGGCTTCGGGCTTCCTACGACAGGGATGGGAAACTTTTATTTCTGTTCTTTGCATCGTGTACTTTTGTCGTCGGGTCTAGCGCAACTTCGTGTCGGGTTGTTCGTAACTTCGTGTCGGTCGTGTGTCACATGTTATCGTCGTCGGGTCTGAATGTACCTCGCGGCTGTACTTTCTCCTGTTTCTCCTTCCTACTATTTTCCTTGCTTTTTAAAAGAACAAATCTGGACTAGCAACTAATGCTACCCTGGATTTCCGACCCTAACCTTTTTTCTTTGGACTCTGAAGTTTTTACTGGTGGTGCTTTAAGCCACGACGGATGAAATTATCCTTAACATATCCTGTCTAGTCCCTGCTCGAGCGCCATTCCGTTATGTAGTTCTAGAGCTGGGGTGAAACGCGGTCACCCGGAAATCGGATTTCCGGCTTCAGCAGGAATTTCCGAAGATAGGAAAGCAGATCCCGTCACCCTGGCCGCGTTCTCCGATCTCGGCGAGGGAAAACTTCCGGAGAAGGGAGACTGGCCCCGTCATCCGTGAGCCAGTTCCCCGATTCGGAGGTGAGGAAAACACTTCCCGGGCAGTCGGAGAAAGGAGGGGCACCGTCTTCCGCGAGCCCTCTTCCCCATTTCGTCCCGGTAAGCACGAGGGCACTATTCCCGGACACTCTCGAACTTTCACTGACACACTTTATTTTCTTCTTATGTTATCCCTATTCTATCTGCCACACATGTTCTCCCACTTTTGGGATTTCGGGCCCTCGGCCAGCTCACCCACTTTTACTCCTTCCGCATCCTCTGGGTTGTGGCGGTGATGATGTCCCATTCCAAGCTTTGTTCTATCCCCACGCTTTCTGCGAACCACGACGACCGTCTTCTTTGTCGGTTTAAGAGCGACTGTCCCTTTCGACAGGTCGGGATGCTTCGGCTGCTGCGCTGTCGTCGTCCGGGCAGAGGACCTCGTGTTTTGAGCTTCGGCTGCGTTTTTAGCTTCGGCTGCGTTTTGAGCTTCGGCTGCTGTCGATCGTTGCGCCCTTCGTGGCCTCTTTCTCCCCTCTCTCTCCTGAAGCGCGTGGAATGTGCGTGTGTGGATTTCTTAAGGGCTAGTGCCCTTCGTGGGTCTTTGTCTTTCTCTTATTTAACTACATCAGTTATGTCTATTCTTAATCTACTAATGTCTACTTATATCTAAAAAATTGTGGGGTTTTCCTCAAAAAATATTTGATTGGGATTTCTTAAACAGATTCAACAAATTTCTTACAGGGACAAAGCTAATTTCATATTACAATTTAAATTAGTTTTTGCTCAAATTGAAATTGCGTTCCTATGTTTAAGCGAATTTTAATGTGTAAGGAAATACATTCACTTTTTTAACTTACAACTGTCTCCTACATCTATACTAAGCAGAGCTCGTAAATAACTGTTAACACTTATTTCTGGAACTGTCTTGTTACTCACAAAACAGAAAAAATCTTGATTTTTCTGTTAGTCTCGGACAGAAGACAATTAAATTTAGTTTCAAAATTTTTTACAAATTTTAAAGTTTAACACAAATTTTAAATCTGTTTCCCAATAACAATAAAAGGGGAGACTTCTGCATTTCGTTCACTAAATAAGTGTTTTTAATGAGCAATACCAATAACTGTATCAGAAAAAGTGCGGTTTTGGATTGTGTGCTTAGTTTCTCATTCTTTTCCATATAGTTATATACATATACATTTGTCGCATAATAGGTCTAATAAAGTGATATGGTTCTTGGGTATATTAACTTCGGATTGCCGAATAATAATAATAAATTTTTCATGAGGTCATACACATTCTTTTTGGTTTATTTATCGCTATTTTTAGCTTTCCTGATATTTTCCATATTTTGCTGTTTGTAAATTTGGCATCGAAACCTGTAAACATTTTTACACTGTTTTGCAATTAAGTGACGCCTTAAATTAGTTTTTTTTGCGACTCATTTTATGTTTACGTCCTAAAAAACTAAGCGATAATTTTGTACGGCACAGAAACAGAAATAAAACAAGAAAGGAAGTTAACTTCGGCAAGCCCAAGTTTGTATACCCTTGCACTTATAATTTTTAAATTTAAAAGACAAAAAATGATACTCCCAATAGTATAAGATAATATGTCACAAAACACCGAAGCTAAAATTGGTTTCATATTATTTTCCCACAAATTTATATGGCTGCTATATGATATAGTCGTCCAATTTTGATAAAATTAAATTCGAAATTCAAAATAAATTAAAAAATGTTATTTCCAAGCGTAGGAGGTTATATGTTAAAAAACACCGATGCTTTAATTTGTTTCATGTTATTTTCGCACCAATTTTCCGATCGTTCCTATGGGAGCTATATGATATAGTCTTCCGATTTTGATAAAATTAAATTCGAATTTTAGAACTAATGAAAAAATGTTATTTCCAAGCGAAGGAGGTTATATGTTAAAAAAAACCCGAAGCAATAACTAATTAAATAATGTTATTTCCAAGCGTAGGAGTTTATATATTAAAAAACACCAAGGAAATAATAAAAAATTTAATTTTTTTTTCGATTATTCCTGCAAAAGAAATAAGACCTTCAGGAAAGTTTTAACCCGATAGCTTAAAAACTGACATGGCTAGATCGACTCGTCTAGTGATGCTGAGAATATATATGCTTTATGGGGTCGGAAACTACTCCTTCACTGCGTTGCAAACTTCTGACTGAAATCATAATACCATCTGCAAGGGTATAAAAAAGACAATTAATATTTGGGTCTCAGAATAAGGGTCTGTGGAAAACAGAAACACATTTGAAACAACATAAAGTGTTTTCTGATAAGCAGAGACAGATACAACTGAGATCAAAAATAAAAATGTTTGGTTGTGTCAATTCTCCCAATTTGTTGGTAAATAGATGGTCTTTGTCGAACAAAGTGAAAGTGTCGACAGTATTTATGAGCTCGGATACTACGTAAAAAAAGAGGAACTTAAAAATACGGGAAGTATTTCCTGACTGACGCAAAATTGAATTTTATTTTCAATATTTTCTTTTGCAATTTATCTGAGTTAAACGTTGCCAAAGTGGTTTTTCCTGCAAATATCTGCATAAATGTAAAGTGTAGCCTCTTTTACCAAGCCCCCAATTTTTTCTCTATTTCATTTTGTCCATTGTGAATAGAACGTCATGGCCTTGCTGTCTCTCTCTCTGGCACATGGAAATAAATTAGCCGTTAAGGGTGACCGCATACTAACAGAATACCACATCCACTATTAGAAACGTATTTCTTTCGTTAACCATTTTACAATACTGGTAATGGATGCTTTTTATTTAAATACTTGTATAACGCTAGATTCATGTACCTCGACTATCAGATACCCACTACTCAGCTAAAGGGACCAAAGGGATATGGAGATATGCAAGCAGCATAGCGAGATTGTAATGCGCTACCTACCCGCGATCTGGGCGTGGCAAACTTTTGTTGGGGCAATCGATAGGTATTGAAGAGGCTATACGTACTGTGACAACCAGACCGTCACAATACAAAGTGGAACTTAAAATAAATAAACATAAACGATAAAAGTTAACTTATTATTCAAACGCGCGCTAACCCGCGAACTCCCTGGTCACACCGATTCATCAATCGGCGACCATATTTGAACACGGGCCAAGTCCCATGCCGCCTAGTCACACTGATTTGCCAATCGATGACCATATTTGAAAACGTGCCAACTCATAGGGCAGGTGGTCTTACCAAAAAAATTGGAATCAAACATGGGAACCCGAAAACAAGTTATCAGCCGGGAACGGGTATGAAAGGAGACAACCAGACCAGTATGGGTCACTTGTTCTCCGGCGGTCGATCGAAGAAGACATCGAGGTAATATATATATAACTCTTGTATTTAGTAGTTGGTAATGGTAGTAACTGTTGACTAATTAGGAGGTGACCCAATTAATCAGTTCTTAATCGGGTTTCACCGCTTAGTTCGGATTCGGTGCAAGGATCGGTCCCAGTCTTTGCGAGTTTAATCCAGACGTTACATCTCCGACTCCCGACCCAGAGACTACATGGACCAGTGGCAGACGAACACAACGATGCCGTGACCAACCCACTGAATCAACGCACTAGTCCACGCCCATGTACAAGACCAGAGCACACGATCCGCGGGACTACGACGAACGCACGAAAGCAAATGTCGGAATTCATAAGCAACAGTGTCCACAGTAAGAAAACACAGCAACGACTCATGGACCTGTCAAAAAAACATGCCAGAAGCCCTTCTCCCTGGCCAACACTAAAGAAATCCCAGGAACAGGAGCAGATCGAGGAGGAATTAGCAATGACATATGGGATCGAGTTAAAACATTCAGCGGGAGCAATTGTAGTTCTGCTCAGAGGCTGCGCATTAGATTAGTGGCACTCACTCCCAACGCCAATGCCAACCTGGGAAAGCTTTAAAAAACACTTCCTAGAGTATCATAGGCCATCGGACCGTGAGGAAAGAGCGATAACACACAAATCGCGCACAGATTCCAAGGCATTGAGGAGACAGCAAAGGACTATACTAGGGAACTTCGGAAAATTATGCCGTTCACTAGGCTCAACGCGGAGCCAAAACTGGAGTGGACATAGCGGAACAGTAAAACCGAGTTCAAAAGCTACGCGAAGCGCGGGGAATGTCGGAGTTTGGAGCAATATCTCCAACTAGCAGAGGACTTTGTTGCACTACAAGACAAGGAAACGAGGGAAGTAGAGAGAACCCAGGGAAAAACAAGCCAATTCGAGCAACAACCTGGAACAAAATTGAACCAGGGCATAGTAAGCATCTTCAACATGAGCAATAGATGCTCAAAATGCATGCAGACTGGATATATCGCAAGTGGCTGCGGTAAATTTCCATGACTCTTCTGCTGGATATGTGGACAAGACGGAATCCGAACCATACACTGCTGCCGCCAGAACAATGCGTGGGTGAACTTCGCAGAACCAGGGAACCAGAGCGGGCACCCAGGGTGAACACCGCCGACAGGCCACCCGCAAAAAGAATAAGGTTCAATGCTCGACGGGTCCTGGCAGACGTGAAAGTAGCTACCGGAGCTACCAGGAGCTTCATCAGTAGAGCACTGGGCAACAGGCTTAGCAAGTGGAGAAGACCGTCAGAAGAAGACAATAACCCTGCTCATCTTGGACGAGGTTATCGGAAGCCTTTAGCTAGGATTAGACTTATTAAGCCAATGCAACGCGACCCGACACGGAGGAAGAGGTACAAGAGGCGCTAGGAACGAAGCTAGTGTAATTAACATGATCAATGGCGTCAGCCATATGGCAAAGCATCGGACCTTTCGGACATAACCGATCGATCAAACCGCGATATTACCCTCGGAACCCAGCCATGCAAGCCATTGAACCAAACGAAATGAACAAGTGGACGAACTATAGTCACAAGGACTCATACCAGTTGTAATCGTAGAAAAGAAAAACAAACAGTGGGGACTATGCATGGACTACATACAGCTAAATGAGCTTTTATAGCGGGATGCATATCCGGTACAGCGGATGGATCACATCTTGAACCAACTCAGAGAATCGAAGTACATTAGCACACTGGATCTTAAAAGCAGTTACTGGCAAGTATTAATGGAGTAACAGTGTAATAGGGTCTTCCCACAGAGATCCATCCACCATCTACCATCCGTTGAACGGATGGTCCATAAGGTTTTGCCGTTCCGAAAATTTCCCAGTTAGTTCCCCATCCAAATTTAACGGACTACTTTATGCGATAGTTAGGCGATTATTTTGGGTGGAAACCCTAAACTCTTCTTCTTGAAAGTGGAAAGTGAAACATTTATTACGAAAACGTAAACAATGATGACGGGAAACTTTTGAAAATGGAAGGCGACGAAGCAATAGGTATGAACATATGCTCTTTATTTTTGTAAAAATTCATTGATTTTAAATTTACAGTCAATAATACGCGAACTGCCGGTGGCAAACTGAGGTGGACTAAGCAGATGGAGGTCCTGCTCATCGACATTTGGCAGGAGAACATCGAGGAGTTGCGCGGAGCCAGAAAAAATGTCCATATATACATGGAGATGGCCCAGACCCTAATGGAAGCGGGGTTTGATGTGTCCTACAAGGACGTCCGAACGAAAATAGAGAACCTGACCAAAATGTACAGGTAACTTATATGCGCGCAACAACATATTGGAAATCCACTCAACTATACTTTTCCTTGCAGGCAGGAAAAAAATATAATGGGGCCAAGCGGTGGCGCTCCTTCCTCGTGGCAGCATTATGAGTTGGTCCACTCGTTTTTAGGCGCATACCGCATCCATAACATGGAGCAGAACACCTTGGAGAACGAGAGTATGTCCCCACACTTATATTTTTGGTTTAAAATTATCTAAAAAAATTTATTTATTGCAGATACTAGGGAATACTTTGTGGAGCTCTTGGACCCAGATGACAGGGAAGCCTCTACCTGCAGCGGCAGTCAACGCTCAGGCAGCACTGCGCCCCCTGCTAAGCGCGCAAAGGTGGACCATAAGTCGGAGCTTGTGGAGATAGCTCGAGAAAGACTGGAGGAGCAGAGAGAGCAGACGGAAATATTGTCGAGGATGGCAGACAGCCAGGCAAAATTCCAATCTGATTTGTTGGAGCTGTTAAGAAAATCAACGAGTTCCTAATAAATTTATAATTTATAATAAATAGACCAAAATGAAATGTGATATTATAATTAAATAAAAAAACAAACAGATTTATATTTTATGAACTTTATTTGTTACCATTTAGACAATATTGGGAAATTTCTGCTCATATTTTTTCTGCAGGTTGGCTAAAATCAGCAGACATATTAGTCCGATTTGGTTGTTCGCTTAGGTCATTTGCAGCCTGTTGCCAAGTTTCATTTATAGCGCTGTTGTGCTCATTTAAAATGTTGTGCAAAATGCAGCAGTGTTCTGTGCAACTCCAAAAAGCCTTCCGATGGAAAGATATTCCGCTGATGATCCCAAGGTGTACAAGGCTATAGCGATCCGGTTTTCAAGAGGAATGGCATTTCGCCAGTTGGTGTGTTCTTCCGCAAAACACCAAGTCGGTCCACCAAAAACGAAAAGGTCCTCTTCTCCATACGAAAGCTCTCTTTGAAGAACTCGTCGTTGTTTTCCGGTATATCATTTTCCCAAAATGTCCCGTATCGCTTCTGTTTAATATAATTCGCACTCTTTTATCGTATTTTTAAAACGTTTTAAGAGCACGTACCAGCATCCACACACTTCGTGGCATTTGCTCTTTTGCAGAAAAAATGCTTTCGTACAAATCCAATTCGTCGTCATTCCACTCCTCTGAATTGGCTGCCAATAAAAGCTGGTTCAACTTAAGATTTTGCTGTTGTACAACAGCCAAAATAATTGGTAAATTGTTCATTTTGGTCTGGCAAAATCCACTTTAACAATTTTTGCTTGTGTTTTTATTAGGCACAGCTGAACTGACAGTTGTTGTCGGATGGTAGATGTTGGATGTGCCCTGTGGGAATCGGAGTTTCACATTTGTCAAAAAACCCAACCGTTTCTAACGAATGGACTGTATGGGAAGGGGGTATAAGCAATACACAGCATTTACCGTCCAACGCACAAGCCACATTTCAGAGAGTACTGGACTCAGTAAGAGGACCAGAAATGGAGTCGTTCGCACTTGCATATCTAGACGACATTGTGGTCATCGGACAGACAAAACAAGAAGAGCTCGAAAAACTGCGGGAGGTAATGAGAAGACTTCGAAAGGCAAATCTTCGGACTTGGAGCAGTCTTTACGAAAGAATGCGGCGAGCATGTTAGTGTCTACGTCAGCAGAAAACTGTCAAAAACGGAACGATAATACTTCACGAAAAATGCCTCGCTATACACTGGGGCATCCAAACGATGGTGATGTACCCAGAAGGGTACCACTTCGTCGTCGTAACGGACCACTTAGCCCTGAAATGGCTTAATTGTATAGGAAGTCCGTCAGGACGGACAGCAAGGTGGGCACTAGCAATGAAGCCTTACTCATTTAAAGTGCGATACAGGAAAGGAAAAGTGAATTATGCAGGCGTCCTTTCTAGACTAATCAAGGAAGAAGCGAATGAAGCAGAGATTGGAGAAGACGACTGGATTGAAGAGAAACTCCTTGCAGTGGGAAAAGACCCAGCGACAGTCCCAGACTACGCCATAATAGGTGGACGCCTATACCGCCACCTAACATCATGGGCAGCCAACGAAAACGTACAGCCATGGAAACTATGCATACCCTAAAGCGAGCGAGAACGTGTGCACAAAGAAAATCACAGCGAACCACTTTACCTAGACATCAGAAAATTCAAGCACAGGGTAATGACAAATTATTACTCGAGAGGTATGCACCGTGATATCAAACGCTACGTGGGAACTGTCCCACCACTGACACCTGCCAACGATACAAGGTATCACTATAACAACCAGGTGCGAAAATGCTAACTGAATTAGTCTTTAGAGGTGAATATCGAACATCCGCGAATTCTTAAGATAGTCATTGGCATCCCAAGATGCCCTATGTGTGATACCAATTGAATAACGCATGTTTAAGCTCAAGAGGTTAATCGCGAAAACCCGCGATTTCTTGAGAAAATATTTCTACAAGGAATTATGTAATTTTAAATGATGATCCAATGTTTATTGCGATAACTTAGTGGTGGTTAACGAAGATGTCCAAGGTGCCTTTTGTGCGGTACAAATTTAGTTTTAATTGTATTGGATTAAATTGGACATACCTTCTTGTTCTCGAAAAAGGACGTTTAATTTCTGGAGGCAGTGTCGAGCGTCAGTTTTATCCAGATGTTTACATCTTCTGCGCTCGCTCTGCCCTCCGCTCTTCCTCTCCATCTCTCACCTAAGTCATCGATCCGCTTAAGGTATGTTGGGCTTAGGCAATTAAATTTTCAAAGTGGGACAATAAACACCCACGCACGTCGCATAAAAAACCCCAAAGTACCCCCGTGTTTTTCGTACCTTCGTTCAACTTCGGCGATCAAGCCACCCCGTTCCAGTCAAATCCAGATTTTAAAATCTTTGGATTTTCCTCTCCTCGAGATTTGTTGGACTTTTCCCAGCAGGATTGAACCGCTTCAGAAAAGTTCCACTTACTATTATTTGCCGGTCATACAGCCAGTTTTTAGAGTGTATTGATCCAAAAACCATTAATCTGACGCAACGGCATTTTATATATGTAATTCAATTCCGTTATTTGTGCACGACAATATTCCAGTTTTCCTTTGCGCACAATTGTACACTTTACAGTGTACATTACAGTGCTACTATTCAACTAAAAATATTTCTCAAATATATTTTTAATTCCAATTGTGCCACATTAAAAAATTCCAGATTATAACATTTTTTCTTAAGACTTTCATTCTTTATTGTACCCGATACTCGTAGAGTAATGATAGATTCTACGAAAAGTATGTTAAAGGAAGAAGGAAGCGTTTCCGTATGTCTGTCCGTCCGGATGAACGCTGAGTTATCGGAATCTACAAGAGCTAGAAAGTTCGGATTATGCAGAATCCTGAGCTTTTTGCACAGTGCAAGTTTTTTTAGCAGGGTGTCACGCTCACTTTACCGCCCACAAACCGCCCAAAACTGTGGTGTCTACAGTTTTTAGGTTAGGTTAGGTTAACCCGGACGGCCCTCAATATGGCCCTTAGTTGTCCGGTTGATGTGCATGAACCTTGAGATTAGTTAAGAGGTTATTATGTCCACAAGGATCGAGGTGTTTTTGGCGAAGGCAAGAAGTTCGCCTGGTTTCCTGCTGGTGGCGTCTCCTCGTGATGCCAGTACTGGGGCACCGACGTATCTTCTTCTTGCTCGTGAGAGAGCCCCCGATTCATCGCATTTTCTGCAGGTGCGGCTGTTGAGTATTCTGAGTGTGGTTGCGTGTGATGCGGCCAGAAATTGCCCTGTGGGGATTCCTACTAACAGCCTGCAGTCTTTCCGTGGTAGATGTAGTACATAGTGGCTGAGTTTATCGTTGCTCTCTGTGCACATAATTCAGTTTTTATGCTAGATTTAATGCTGAAATGTATTGGTCTCGTCAAGACCTATCGATTAACCTAAAATTAAGTTTGCCACGCCCACTTTAACGCCCACAAACCGCCTAAGCCTGTGCCGCGCCAAGTTTTTATGCTAGAAAACAAATTTTAACTGAAATGTATTAGTCTCGTCAAAACGTATCGATTGACAAAAAACCATTTTGCCACACCCACTCTAACGCCCACAAACCGCCCAAGTCTGTGGCGCCCAAAATTTTCATGCTGGAAAAAAATGTTAACTGTAATGTATTATTCTCATCAATACCTATCTATTAACGCTTAAATCTGTCTGCCGCCCACATAACGATATATTTAGATAGCGAGTAGGTGGCGCGTTACAATCTTGCTTTGCTGCTTGCATATCTTCATCTCCCTTTGGTCCCCTTATCTGAGTAACGGGTATCTGATAGTCAAGGTACTTGACTATAGCGTTCTTCCTTGTTTTTTACTGTTTTCCAGCTGCGTGTGTATAATTACATAAATAATATAATACCGTCCACTTTAATAACTATTTCTAATACAGTTCACTCCAACTACTTTTCACGACCTACAATAACGGCTAAATTATTTCTAAAATTATACATAAAGTTACAAAATCCATAAATCCACCAAATCGTCTGCAATTATATTGTGCAAGTGACAAACAGATCCACCGAGAAACAAACATAAGCGAAGTCTTCACGATTCCCGCAACGTTATTCCGCTATTCGTAACCAACATACAAACGTTGTACATTCATACGTTTATCGACATTTTCTCCAGCGCACAGTGGGTAAAGGGGCTCACAATAAATGTTCCTTCCAAAGTAACATAATTAAAGCCCGAAGTTCTTTACATAAATCCGACCATCCGATATAATATATATTTATTCAATCTGCCTATCCGACAGTGTGAACGTATATATATCTACAAGCTTCGATTGGTTCCCAAATTCCAATTAGATTCTAGCCCATTTCCTAACTTCTGAATTTCTAAACTATTTAACGTCATGCCAATATCAGTAAAATCAGCTTTAGCCCGATTTATGGCCACAGCTGCTCCTTCCCCAACGTTATTCGCCTGTAAAATCCGTTACGATCATTTCAATTCCTCGTGGCAAACGGTTAAGGCAGCATATGACATATGCTCCGATTGCATTGTGGCTGCAGGCGATAGCTCCGCAGACAACAAGTCCATACTAAATTCGAAGTATTACCAAACGTACTTCACTTGTTACGTACTTGTTACCTACTTAAGTTAAGGGTAGGGGCAGCTAATGACTAACCACACTCATATTAATAAGGGCAAAACAGAAATACAATTTGACAACTCACGGGTGTCGCGTGGCCAGAAAAACGACCACTGCTCGTAACCGTACTCCAGTAAAGTGGCAAAGTGCACCAGCCTGCCTTTGACTCCTAAGATAGGGGAAATGGAGAAACAGTACCCCTATATGGGAACACCTAGTTAATTCATCCAATATGGGAGGCTAGCGAAAGCTCAAGTCCGGTATAAAAGACCCCAGCCAAATAGAGAAGAAGACAGAAATTGTTCTGATCTCCCTGACAGTGGTCTAGAAGTACAACTCCCATCAACACAGACCACGACTGGAAGAAGGCTGGTGTCCAGAAGGATGTGTTGACCGTTTCCCTAGGATCAACTTCACCCAGGAGAACGACCTGATTACCGGTCCTCCGATCAACCACACTCTGAAGGAAGTCAACCTGCAAAATTCCGAAGGACGAAAAAAACTAGTGAACCAAGTGTATGGCCTAAGGACCCCAAGATGGGCAGCAAAACGCCCAAAGTGGCCGGCAGCACCGGCAATGTGATTAACACCGCAGAGATCATTGACCACAAGGCCGATATTCAAGATGTCAACAAGAACATTAATCTCATCGTTGGACTAGTGACTGCTAGTTCTAGTGATCCTTGAGGTGGTTAAGATGTACAAGCGCTCTGTTCAGAGACGCCGCGACCAACATCACTCCCTCCATCGGAGCATAAGCCGAGCAGATGCAGTGAAGTGAAACAGCAAAAAGACAATAGAAAACAATAAAAGACAATTTGCCAGTCCATGCATTTCTGAATGCAAGTGTAAACAGAACCCCCAAATACATACGCTGAACAAGAAATTGGAGCTGCACCGACCAGCCCCAGCCCGAGTATTGGAACTGACGTGTGCCGCAGTGGAACTTTCATACGATGCATACATACATACATATCTATACCGAGATAGTGTTATTTTTTTGTGTAACGTAATTTTTGTGTTATGTTTTTGAGAACCGCCATCAAATCTTGCACGTATATATATATATAAACCAATTATAACATCTCCCAAAGCCAAGGATCCGGAGCGTCGAGATCTCGTCGCCCAGGATAAAAGGAGGGTAAGTTTGTCGGAACACGGTTCCTTTCTTATAAATACATATATATATATATATATATATTCATGCACCATGATCACTTCAGAAGCTTTAGCAAAGACTATAGACAAAAATCCACAATTTAACGTACGAATTCTATACTTGTTATCAAAAGCAACCCTACCAATAACTGTGCATGAATTAGAGTACTTATATATTGAGACATTCCGTCTTGATTTTTCACCACTTGCCTACTGTTATAAGACCGAAAAGGCAATCATTATCTCTACCGTTCCAACGGTCATTGTCCTTTCCCGTTTAGATAAGAATTTATTTTTGGGCAATGTTAATAGCCTCCTAGTTAGGACCAAGAATTAATCTGTTAGGAATTCATATAATACTATCTATATACAATAATTATTTCATATATATAATCATTTAGATATACTTTCCTTTTTTTGTACATTTTACATTTTTATATATAATAATTAAATGTTAATTTTTCAGCGGCGAGTATCAGCCTTGTAATTGTATGACAATTGCAAAAGTAGTTGTCAATTAATTTAATTTCCATATGAATTAGCCAACAATGAGTAACACATTCACGGCGCACGCCGATATAAATATTACCCAATAAATTTGTAATGTAAAAGAATATCAAAACATGAAGTGCTAGAGCTTTATTAAAGGGGTGTGCTGACGAGAGAAGTGGAGTAGGTCAAGAACAATGACATAACTTTCGAGGGGATCGTATTGCGCGGCACGCGACGATCCATTGGCCCACGAATGTGTGAAGGGGAAGGAATATGGCCAAACCACAGCCCGATCGTATTGCGATCAAGCGACAGCTAAGCTTGGTGTGTGGCAGTGTGGGCTGATGATTGACGAACTTTATGACTAATATTATTTTCCAAGCACATATAATATTTATTCTCGTTATGTTGGAGAGGAGAGACGTTTACCAAGATCCCACGACCCGTGGGGCAAATGGTGCCTGAATAGTCCTTGTCAGGACTCGGGCACTAATATGCCCCAGGGTCCACAGTCTAAATTTGTAACCGTAAAGTCCCCAACTTCTGTGACTGTCAGTATTGAGTGGCCACTCAATCAGAACTTTGTCGCACAATAGGGGCCTGACATTGAAATGTTTTTAAGCTTAGAATTTCCTGTTGTGTTCATGGGCAAATTTACCAGAATTTCCTTAAACCAAGAACTATGAGTTATCCTTTTTATAATACTATACCTACAACTAAGTGCCGACCGACTATTTGTTGAAATTAACGTAAATACAATTTATAGGCGCTTTCTGGCCGACGCCCCACGACGTACTAGGCATTCGCCAGGTCGTTTGATATGTTCGAGTCCAGAAAGAGCAGGAGCGCAAGCATTACGTTAACGCATTTAGCAGTTGCAATGCGGGTCTACTGTTCGTTTGTCGATCCAGGACAGAATGGGAGGGGGGAACTGACAGGAAACGTAAAGCCGACGACCCACAACGTACTAGGCATTGGTCCGGTCGTTTGCTTGGTTCGAGTCTTTGCGGTTTCTCTTGACATATTTGGGCGGTGGACGATCTTTAGTTTCCCTGGCCGACGCCTGACAACGTATTAGGCTAGTTTGTCAGGTCGTTTGCTTGGTTCGAGTCCAGAGAAATAGGAGACGGTTGTGGAGCAGAGAATGATCGGTCAAACAACATGTTTTCCGGCGACTGGCGGGAGGGGGTTTTTGGACAGATCCCTTATCTAAACACAGCCAGTTTCCGTTTGGAACATTTGAGCTGAATAGAAAGGGAAAGTAAGGGCATGTTAGTTTAGCGGATCCCAGTTGTGTAGAAGCGGCTAACACCCCTAGTTAGGGATATTTGTTTTGTTTTTAGACCTTTAATATCGGACGGTTCTTGACCGAAGAGAAACTTGAGAAGCAGAAAGAAGCGCCCCCGTTTACGTCGCTGACCGGGTGTTTTGAAAAGAATCACGTGAACCTTTTATATTAAACGAAGCAGAAGTGAAGACAATTTAAGTGCGTGTATTAATCAGCACAAAGTGACAGTTAATAAAAAGAAAGCGGAGGCCTTTAAAGAAGGCCCAATCATATAAATGATGGGGGCCAAGAAGAAGGTGAAGGGTGACGCGCGGTGAAAATCACCAACCCCGCAGTGCAGGCGCGCCAAGGCTAGGAGATTCACCTGAAAGAGAGCAATGGGAGCTCGCACAGAATCAGCAAGGACAGGTGGATATCCTGTCTGAGGAAAACCATCTGGACCAATATACTGAAATGGAAGGAGCCGCCGGTGGGGAGAATCTACCCTTAGGACCCCCGAAAGGAAGATAAAGCATGCTTCCCCAATTTCAGAGGCATGAGGAGGACAACTTAGAGGCTGCCGAGCGGCGGGAACAAAGATTGATGGAGCTCTTGAGACAGAACAACGAAATGCAGTGTGGTATGAGCGCCCAGATAAAAGCGCTGAAAGCACAAATAACAGAGTTGCAGTCTCCGACATTCAGGAGACCCGAACAGAAAGGACAGCCTTCGCCGCCCCAAACTGTTCCGAATCCCACGGACAGTTTCTTGAGATATCAAGAGACTCCGCCTCTGGAACCGGTCACGCAGGACATGCTCAATAGCCAGATGCATCGGCTAAGAACACCCAGGCGGGTTGATACTCCGTCACACGGGCAATCCCGAACAAGCGAGAGAGAGTCGAGTCACCAACTGCATCCAGAGATCGATCGGAACTCATCATTTCAGGGACCAAGACCAAAAGATGTCAAATTAGACAGGTTGAACATAAAATTCGATGGAAGCGGTCGCGGCATGACAGTTTAAAGTTTCCTATTCGGCGTGAACCGGTTACAAGAATTGTATGACCTCAGCAGCGGAGCTCAAAAGAGAAGGTCTCCGAGTTGATCGCTGGTTGAGAAATACTGGAAGAAACCTACGCAGCCGAGCAGTGGTCAACGAAATAGAGGAATTCCAGACACTGGAGGACTGGACGGATGCGGTTATGGAAGAAGAATTTAACCGGCAGCGGAAAGACACACGAGGGCGTTATGAGGATGGACAAGGATGTCAGGCCCATTACACGCGCTGGTGCGTTTTAAGTGTGGAAAAGGAGCAGATTTCTACAGGAAGCATCCTTCGAAGGACGAATCCTGCCCGATCAAATTCCACGATGCCACGTGCAGGTTTTGCGAGAAAGTCGGGACGGATGCAGATGCTAACCCAGCGGCTTTTGCGCGGAGTCCGTCAGGCATCACCGGGATAGCCGGGCGGACCAGGACCAACCCTTTCCGGTGAAAACACCGAAGCCCAACCAAATCTCCTCCCAGAACAGCGAGAGAGGGAGGAAGAACTTGCTCGTGAACGTATCTCCAATGGCTCGGAAGATGCAGACAGCGAGACACGAATAACACGGAAAATACTAAAATTATATGATGCCCGAGCAGACTATCGCCGACTCAAGCAAAAGGTGGTGGACACGGTGGTGAGCGTGCAAAATGACAACCGTTTCTTTCCCAAAACGAAGGTCGATGGAGAAGAGATACTCGCATTATGTGGACACAGGCGCCAGTGCGAACTGTATTGAAAGAGGAGCGCACGCTTTCTTGAAAAACCGGACGAGGCCGATAAAGAAGCTAAGTGAAGAATGCGTACGCACAGTCAGCAATGGTCAGACCCAAGTAACCGGAGCCATAACGTTACCTGTAGAATGGGAAGGAGAAACCAAGGACCTAGAGTTTTTGATAGTGCCAGGTCTGACACAACGATTTTATTTTGGAAATAATTTCTGGGATACATTCGGCCTCACCTTCCTCGGTAATGGTGGACGCGAGGTTGACGCCGTTGAAACAACACCGGATTTCGACCTTATGACCGGAGACCTAGACAGGGACAATACGCTCAAGCCCGAGACCGCCTATACCACACATCAGCTTACCCCAGAACAACATTCTAAGCTGCAGCAAGTGATAGACACATATCCCTCCTGTCTGGAAAAGGGATTAGGAAAGACCAGCTTAGAGCAACATATAATTGAAGTGACCAACGAGGACCCACCAATCAAGCAGCGACATTACCCGATATCCCCAGCTAAATAGAAGCTGGTGTATTCCGAGCTAGATCGCATGTTAGGTCTAGGCGTGATCAAGATGAGCAATAGTAGCTGGAGTTCACCGGTAACTCTGGTGCAAAAAGGGCCGAAAAATCGCCTTTGCCTCGACGTACGTAAAGTCAATTCCCGGACGATCAAAGATGCCTATCCACTACCACATATCGAGGGTCTATTGAGTCGACTGCAGTAAACTTATTACATTTCCGCAATTGACTTAAAACACGCCATTTGGCAAATACCTCTCGAAACCAAAAGTAGAGAGAAAACCTCGTTTACAGGGCCCTGCACGCCACTGTATCAGTTTGCAGACATGCCGTTCGGCTTGTGCAATGCCGCGCAGCGAATGTGCCGATTAATGAATAAAGTTATACCAGCGGCGCTGCGCGAAAATGTATTTGTGTATCTGGATGACTTACTGGTCTGTTCACCTACATTTGGAGCCCACATTGATATGTTGAGCCAGGTCAGTGCCTGATTACAGCGGGCAGAGCTAACATTAAATGTAGACAAGAGCAAGTTTTGCTACGGCCAGGCAAGATAGTTAGGATATGTAGTTGGGGGAGGATGCATCCGAACAGACGATGAAAAATACAATCGATCCAGAAATTTCCAAAACCTAGCTCCGCCAAACAGATGCGGAAGTTCCTGGGGATGACTGGCTGGTACAGAAAGTTCATCCAAAACTACGCCCAGACAGCGGCACCACTTCACGACTGTTTGAAGAATGACCGCATTAAGAAATTTGAATTGTCAGAAGAGGCAATCAAGGCGTTTGAACTTTTAAAAACCAGCATAGCAACAGCACCTGTACTCGTCACCCCAGATTTTAAAAAACCATTTAGCGTCCAATGTGATGCCTTGACCACTGGAGTTGGGGGCGTTTTGTTTAAAACCGTTGACGAGGGCGGAAAACATAGAATTGCCTATATGTCAGCCAAATTGAACAAAGCACAGCGGAATTACAGCATAACCGAGTTGGAATGGTATGCCGCTATCCTCAGCATTACCAAATTCCGTGCATACGTAGATGGGATGCCCTTCAAAGTGATCACTGACCACGCTAGTCTAAAATGGCTGATGGGTCAGAAAGACTTATCAGGCAGGCTTGCGCGACGGAGTCTGAAACTACAAGCGTTTGACTTCACCATAGAACACAGGAAAGGGTCACTAAATGTAGTCCCAGTTGCTCTCTCACGAGTTCATATGGACGAGCTACAGAAGGCTGGTGTGGAAGAACTGGACATACACATCAACCTTGATTCGACAGCGTTCCAGTCATCGGAGTATGTCAACCTAGTGCAGGCGGTTGACGAAAATGTAGGTAAGAGTCCAGACCTTCAAACATCGGAAGGCTATGTATATAAACGGATGGGATTCTGCCTAAACGACGCCGTGGATGAAGCCCGAGCATGGAAGCTCTGTGTTCCCGCCGAGCTGCGACCCGATTTAGTCTGGAGAGCACATCATGCCATAACCTCAGGGCATGGGGGGTTGCACAAATCACTAGCCAAATTAAGACAGTTTTACTATAGGCCAGGGACGGCTGTAGATATACAAAAAGTAGTGAAGGAATGCAAGGCCTGTTAGATCACCCATGGGAGAACAGCGGGTTACGGAGCGGGCTGGCCAAAGGTTGTTCATCGACTTAATGGGTCCATACCCGAGGACCAAAGCTGGGGATTCGGTGATTTTTGTATGCCTAGACCATTTCTCCAAGTTTGTCTGGCTGCAGCCGATGAGACATGCAGTGGCTGCAGAAGTCATGAAATTCCTGGAGACCAAAATTTTCCATCAATATGGGGTCTTCGAGTTCATACACTCAATTTTTTGGCTAATGACCCGCTACGGTACTCGACACGTAAGGACTGGACTTTACTCCCCGCAAGCGAACGCGGCTGAGAGGGTAAACCGATCGGTACTCCAAATTTTGCGAGAGACAATTGCCACCGATCAGCGAATAAGTCGAATAGAGTGTGCCCTTAGGAATAGCCTACACGAGTCGATAGGCATGGAACCATATTACGCAATGTTCGGAACGCGGATGGTTACCTATGGAACTGCCTATTCGATTCTACGAAAACTGGGGGGAATACAGGCAGGAGATCCACAGATAAGTCTCCCAGACAAGATGGAACTCATCTGACAAAAGGTGACCCAAGGATTGAACCGAGCTCATGAACGCGCGGAAAAGGCATATAACACCCGTAGCAAGCTCGTAGAGTTTTCCGTAGGACAAGTTGTCTATAGAAAAAACTACAGGCAGAGTAATAAAGCTGACGGATATAATGCCAAGCTTGGCCCGAATCAAATTCGCTGAGTTGTACTCCAGCGTAAGGGCAAAGCGCTATATGAGCTGGACAATGCAGTAGAGAAAAGTGTTGGGGTATTCCATGCTAAAGACCTGTATGTCGCCTGAACCTCTGAACGTAATCCGACGACTCCAAACCCACTACATCATTTGAACTCTACCTTTAAGCCAGTAATTGATGTATCTGATGTTCTTCAGAGTCTTAATACTCTCAAGCACTCATTTTCACCGTGTCCTGACAGAATACCAAGTTGTATATTTAGGACTTGTTCATCTTATCTTGCTCTTCCCTTAACATTGATATTTAATCTGTCCCTAAGTCAATGTAGATTTTGGAAGGAATCCTTTATTATCCCATTGCTTAAAAAAGGGAACCAGTCCGATATCTCAAACTACCGTGGTATTGCTAAACTCAGTTCTATTCCTAAACTTTTCGAAAAAATTGTTACCTGTCAGTTGCAGCATCATTGCCGGTCTATTATTTCACATTGTCAGCATGGCATCACTAGATGTCGCTCTACTTCTACAAACCTACTTGAATTTACGTCTTTAATTACTAGAGGTTTTCTGACACATTATCAAACTGATGTGATTTATACCGATTTCTCTAAAGCTTTTGATTCAGTAAGCCATAGGATTCTTATTTATAAATTGCCCCTTTTAGGTTTTCCACCCTACCTACTAGAGTGGATATTTTCCTACCTTTCTAATAGAACTCAAATGGTCTGTTTTAATAATACAATTTCCAAAATAATTAACGTAACTTCTGGAGTGCCACAGGGTAAAGACCTGGGACCTTTACTTTTAGGCTTAATGATTAATGATCTACCTTATGTTATAAAATCATAAACTGTTTTAATGTATGCAGATGATGTCAAGCTATGTTTGTCTATGTGCTTACCTAATTCATATAATGACCTTCAATTAGATCTTTATTGTTTGTATACGTGGTGCATGATTAATAGGTTGAACTTGAACTATTCTTAATGTAACTTTATGACCTTTTATCGTTGTAATCCATCTCTGTATTCTTATTCTATCGGAAATAACGCCCTTGACGTCACTGTGGTGGAGGTTGAAGCTGTAGATGTCACTAAGACTTTTACAAATAAACCTTCACCACAGTAAAGCAGCGTCCGCTGCACTTCTGCTTCGCCTGACCGAAGGCGGAGCAGACCTAGTCCTCGTACAGGAACCTTGGGTAGTAGGAGGCAAGGTTGCTGGACTAGGAACTTGACCCCAAAGAAGGTAAAATTCGAACCTGCATATGAGCCAAAAGGCATCTTAGTATATTTCTACTTCGCAATTACAGCAACGGAGACAACAGCGCAGTAAGCCTGGAGCTGCAAAGTGGCTCTATAAGGGTCCTATCGGCCTACTTGGCCTTTAAAAAGGAAAACCCCCCAGATGCGCTGGTCAGAGGACTGGCAGAGGATTGCGAAAAGCTCAGGAAAGGTTTGGTAATAGGCTGTGACGCCAACTCCCATCACACCCAGTGGGGTTGCCCAAACAGCAACGACAGAGGTGAGTCTCTTTTTGATTTTATTCTAAATTCGAACCTATTCTTATGCAATAGGGGCAATGCCCCTACTTTCATAACTAAAGCTTGCCAAACGATCATAGATCTAACTTTGGTATCAGATTCACTCGTAGGCGCAGTCAAAAACTGGGCAGTCTCTGACGAGCACTCCTTCTCGGACCATAGATTCATAGAAACCGTATTGTCCCTTGATTCGCCCTTGCCGGTCAGCTTCGCCAACCCCAGACGAGCAGACTGGCACAGGTACAAAGAAGTTCTGACAAATATCCTCCCCATGGGACCCACAGGAGCTGGACGAAACAGTATATAAATTCACAGAGGCATGCAACACTGCCTTCAAAGTGGCATGCCCAACTGAGAAACCAAGGGGAAGGAAAAAACCCCCCTGGTGGACCCAACAACTATCAATCCTCAGAACTAACTGCAGATGCCTGTTTAACAGAGCAAAGGCGGGAAATGAGGACACTAATTGGCTGAACTACAAGTATGAACTAGCCTCTTACAAAAAGGTCATTAGAAGAGCAAAACGAACGGCATGGCAGACCTTCTGCTCTGACATAGAAAAAACAACTGATGACGCAAGGCTCAGGAAAATACTCTCTAAGAAAGCCGCGCCTTTGGGCTATCTTCAAAAAGCAAATGGATCATGGTCAGATTCCAGTAAAGAGTCCTTGGACCTGCTCCTAGACGCTCACTTCCCGGGGAGCCAACAAGCAGGTCATCCTCCTGAAAGAGGAGCAGGAGAGGGAATCGAATTAGATCCACTCCTATCAGACCGCAACATGAAATGGTCCATTCATAGTTTCAAACCATACAAATCGCCGGGACCGGACGGGATAACACCGGCTCACATCCAACATGCAGGACAAATAGCCATAAACTGGTTGAAAAAAATCTTCCAATCCATCCTGGCGGTAGGAGAACTACCAACAGCATGGTAAGAAACAAAGGTGGTTTTCATTCCCAAGGCAGGGTAGGCCACTCACACCACAGCAAAGGATTTAAGACCAATAAGCCTAACATCATTCCTGCTTAAGAGCTTTGAAAGAATGATAAGCCTACACATAAGGGCCACCGTAGACCCGACACAAATATCAGAAGCACAGCACGCTTACACCAAAGGTAAGTCAACCAAATCGGCGCTACACTTGGTGGTAAGCAGCATCGAGAAATCACTCAGCATCAAGGAGTACACACTGATCGCCTTCCTGGATATAGAGGGAGCCTTCAATAAAGTGCTCCCCACTGCTATAACAGAATCTCTCACAGAACTAGGGGTTGAGACGCCAATGGTGAGGCTAATCCATAAATTGCTGATAAGCAGAATGGTCACAGCCACACTAGGGACCTCAACCCAGACTAGACTAGTGAAGAGAGGCATCCCGCAAGGAGGTGTACTATCACCCCTCTTGTGGAATATCGCAGTAAATAAAGTACTGCGGATTCTGGAAGAAGGAGGTTGTAAGGTCGTGGCATAAGCAGACGACGTCGCCATCATCTTTAATGGAAAATGCCCACAAACTCTTTGCGATCTTATGACCGCTAAATTTAAAACACTATCGGAAAGGACGATAGCGAACGGACTCGGGTTAAATCCCTCGAAAACGGAACTTGTTCTATTTACAAATAGATACAAAATTCCACAACTTAACCCACCCATTCTAAACAATTGTAATCTCTCTTTTAGCGATCACGCTGGGTACTTGGGGCTAGTACTAGATAAGCGCCTCAAATTGGGCTTAAACAACAAAAAGAGAACCAAGAAAGCGACCATTGCACTTTACTCCTGTAAAAAAGCAATTAGGCTATGATGGGGCATGTCCCCTAGAATAGTCAACTGGATATACATAGCGGTAGTCAAGCCAATCCTACTGTACGGAGTGGCTCTGGTGTGGACCGCCTTGCACAAACAATGCATAATGACTCCTCTAAACAAAGTACAGCGAATGGCGGCATTGTGTATTAGTGGAGCCCTTCGAACCACCCCGAATGAAGCGCTGAATGCGATCTTGAACCTCCCTAGCCTGGACTTAGCAGGCATGGAAAGGGCCAAATCGGCAGCTATTCGACTGAGGGACACAGGGCAGTGGAAAGCCCAAATTTATGCGCATTCTAAAATTCTCCAGCATGATAAATCGATTCCGAAGATCACGGATCTATGCAAATCCATCGAATATAGTAATACACCCTTTGAGGCCCTGATTCCTGATAGAGAGGAATGGGAGCAGGGCCGACCGGCCTCGACAGACGCAATCTGTTTCTATACAGATGGCTCCAAATTAGAAGGACACGTTGGCGGAGGTGTATACTCTGAACAATTAGATATCAGGAAGTCATTCAGGCTCCCGGACCTCTGTAGCGTCTTTCAGGCGGAGGTCCACGCTATAAAAGAAGCACTAACCTGTTTAGGGAACTTTAGCCTCCAGAGAGGACACCTAAACATATATAGTGACAGCCAAGCGGCTATTAAGTCGATCAGTTTACTATTAGCCTAATATGGGTTCCGGGTCACCGAAACATCGTAGGCAACTGTATACCGGACGAATTAGCCAGGCAAGGCACCACCAAGCCTCTCCTCCCAGGAGAGGAAAATGTCGGTATGCCCATGGCTACTTGCAAGCTAAACATAAAAAACCACTTCAACACACTAGCCAACACCCATTGGCAAAACGCACCACAGTGTCGCATCTCTCACCAGACATGGCCTGTGATAAACAACAAAAAAAAATCGGAGTTACTCAAACTCAGCCGCACAGAGTGTGGCATGTTGATTCGAGCTCTTACAGGCCACTGGCTTGGTGGCGCACATGCCGGCAGGCTAAAAGCACCGCAAAATGATTTCTGCAGAAGCTGTAGGGACGAGAAAGAAGTGGAAACGGTAGAACACCTTCTCTGCTTCTGCCCAGCCCTATGCAGACTCAGACTGAAACACTTAAGAACCCCCTTCATCGACGATCTTACCGAAATATCGGAGATTAATCTCAAAAACATAAGTGCCTTTATTAAATCTTCCGGGTCAAAGACGTGCTGATCAGCTTAACACAGGCTGAAACTACTAGAAACGGGACCCTAGAGAAGGAAAAAACGAGATCATGCGGTATTACAATGGACCCATTGAGGTCTAAGTGTGTCGGACTATAGTCCGACAGTCGCCCTAACCTAACCTAATCTAACGCCCTTGAACGTATTTTTTCTGTTCAGGATCTTGGCGTTTTATTTGATCGTAAACTTAGTTTTAAAGACCATATACCTACTATAGCTAGCAAAGCCAGAAGTCTCCTGGCGTTTATGAAGCGTTGGTCAAGGGAGTTTGATGATCCATACACAACAAAGCTTTTGTCTGTTTCTCTTATTCGTCCGTCAATGGAATATGGTCACCTCAAATTAGCTGTTACCAAAATATGTTAGAGTCCGTTCAAAACCATTCCTTTTATTTGCTTTGAGAGGTTTAAACTGGGACACAGGAAGTCGAATGGCCTCTTATCATGCGAGGTTGCGCCTGCTGGACTTACCAACCCTGAACCATCGTAGAAAGTGTCATGGAGTTATATTTTTGCATAAATTAATTAACGGTGATGTCGACTATTCTTTCCTTCTTAGTTCCCTCAACTAGAATGTACCCTGTAGAACAGTTCGTCGTTTTCGCCCGTTGTCCCTGCCAGTTTGTAGATCCAATTATGCCCTGCATGATCCATTTCGTATTCTTTGTGATGACTATAGTGCACTGTGTTACGTCTTACTGTTTGATAGCCGTAATGCAACTAATTATGATAAACTTATGTATTTTCTATCTTCCAATAATTTGTAAATTTCTATGTTATTTACCGTGTTATGTGAGCATGTATTTTAAATTGTCTATTGTTATGTCGTCTTTTTCCATGTCCGCGATTTCGGTTTAGGGCTCCGTGCGTAACAAGCATTGCTCGGTGTTGTAAAGGCCACTTGTTTGTACTGACCGTAGTGCATCAACGTCCAAATAAAAAAAAAAAAAAAAAAAGAGAAAAAACTTAGAACTGCGGGATTGCATGAATTGATAGAAGCCCTGATCACATGATCGGTAGAACAGTCATCAGAACTACCACGATTCTGCTATAAAAACCACAACCAGGGACCGTCCAGTCACCAGACATAAAGCAGTCCTCTACCATGTACAACCAAGCCATCCGGGGACCAGGCATCACATCATATCGGGCGCTCCTAGTCGAGTGGATGAACGCAGCAGTGCTGGATACAAAGATACCAGACAGGAAATGAAGAACTCGCCGATGAATTTGATCGAGAGATCCGGCACCGGAGCCGAGATCAGGTGGAGGATCAAAACCAGTTGCTTCTAGTTCAGGAGCAACTGCAAAGAAGCCAAACACGCATCGCCCGGATACAACATGAAACGTGGAAAATGAGCAGGCGCATGAACCGCGCGGTCCGACGGCTTTACCTACGAATACCTCAATTTAGGATCCAAGCGAGGCAAGAAATTGCAGCCATCGTTAAAATGTAGTATTGTAAATCATTATATTTAATTTCAAATGTTAAATAAATAATTATAAAAAAAAACCAAGCCACAAAAAAAAAATTCCTATACTTTTACCTTATTCCGGTTTTCACAGAACAGCTGAGTAGCCCCCGGTCAAAATCCTTTACGGCACACTCAGAAATTTTGTTCTTAACCATTCTTAGCTTTTACACACTTCTATATTTTTATTTATATTATTCTCACTTAACCATATCATTATGAGCCATATTTTTATTTACATGTATAAATATGTTTGTATGTATGTTTCCGTGTGAGGCCGGAAAGCTTTTACTTTTTCAGCAACAAATATTTTTAATAAAAAAAAATCGACATAATAATAACATAATAAATAAGTATAATAATAAATAAGCCCGACTAGCTCTTCTGAGACTGGGTGAAAGTAGTGGGTCGATGCCACACGTTAATAGGCGCCTGAGAAAAGAATAAAGGAGAAGAAGGAGATCTAAAGAGATGGCCGTACGAAGATTTCTTTTGCGAAGTCATTCCATGCGTAGTCGCATCGATCACTTTGAGCCTGTTACGTACGCTCTCTGCCATACGAAGATTAACCCCGGCAAAACAACTGTCTTAAGTTAAGGGTAGGGGCGCTAATGATTAACCACACTCAGATTAATAAGGGCAAAACAGAAATACAATTCGACAACTTACGGGTGTCGCGTGGCCAGAACAACGACCACGATCGACCTGCTCGTAACCGTACTCCAGTAAAGTGGCAAAGTGCACCAGCCGGCCGTTGACTCCTAAGATAGGGGAAATGGAGAAACAGTACTCCGAGGTGGGAACACCTCGTTAATTCATCCAATATGGGGGGCTATCGAAAGCTCAAGTCCGGTATAAAAGACCCCAGCTAAATAGAGAAGAAGACAGAAATTGTTCTGATCTCCCTGACAGTGGTCTGGAAAAAGGCTGGTGTCCAGAAGGATGTCTTGACCGTTTCCCTAGGATTAACTTCACCCAGGAGAACGACCTGATTACCGGTCCTGCGATCGACCACACTCAGAGGAAGTCAACCTGCAAAATTCCGAATGATGAAAAGAATTAGTGAACCAAGTGTATGGCCTAAGGACCCCAAGATGGGCAAAGTGTCCGGCAGCACCGGCAATGTGATTAGCACCGTAGAGATTGTTGACCACAAGGACGATATTCAAGATGTAAACAAGACCATGAAGCTCATCGTTCTAGTGATCCTTAAGGTGGTTAAGATGTACAAGTGCTCTGTTCAGAGACGCCGCGATCAACATCACGCCCTGGAGAAAGTGGTGACCCACATCGGAGCATAAGCCGAGCAGATGCAGTGAAGTGAAGCAGCAAAAAGACAATAGAAAACAATAAAAGACAATTTGCGAGTCCATGCATTTCTGAATGCAAGTGTAAACAGAACCCCAAAATACATACGCTGAACTAGAAATTGGAGCTTTACCGACCAGCCCCAGCCCGAGCATTGGAACTGACGTGTGCCGCAATGGAACTCTCATACGATGCATACATACGTACATATCTATACAGAGAGAATTGTGAAAGCAGAGAGTGCGGACGCGTTATAAAATCGCTCCGTTAATTCCTTAAAGTTTTCAGCATAAAGCTAGAAGTGCAGCCGGCTATCCGGCGTGGAGCACTTGGGACACGCACCTGGACATCAGCTGGTGGACGGGAGGCCGTGGACGACATCCAGGAGCAGCTTGTGAATCTATTCCCAACAGGTTTGGCGGCCAGGCGGGGACCGGTCGTAGGTGGACGAGGGGAGGCATCTCTGCCTCTTTTACTTTCCACTCGTTGTTTGTTTAGCAGTTGCCAAATTTTTTCACTCGCGCTTTCTATTTTCGCAAACACTAAATCAGTGGTGGAAAGCGCTTGCGCGACCAGCTGATCGTAGTGTGCGAAAGGGGCTGCAGGTGCTATAGCAGCAAGCTTCGGACAGGGTGCAGGCCAAGCACATAAGTGCGTGCCGCAGCACGTAGGGAATTTTGGGCGGCTGTTTTAAAAAAATTAGAAAATAAAATCTATAAACCTTAGTACTAAGATGTATCCCTCTTATTAAATAATTTAAAAAAATATCAAAGTCCGATCGAAGAACAGCAGGATACTGCGGGTATAGATCCAAGTTTCCTGCAGTACCATCGAAATCCCCAGGCGGGGAAATGGCGGGCAGGGGATCGGGGGCACAATACCCTGGCGCTAGCCTAGGGGTTGGGCCAACCAATAGTGGAGGCACGCCGGCAAACAAAGTCCTGGCGGCGCCGGCTAATGCCGACGGCTTCCACACGCCTTTGTCCAGTCTACCTGACTGGGCCAACAAGGGAGCTGACCCGTTTAAAAAAAGCAGTGTAATGGCGAGATCGCCAGAAAAAAGGGTGGAGTGCAGTGGCAGGCAGCCTGCGCAGAAGTGCTCGCGAGCGGCACCAGCAAGCGACCCAGGGGTCAAGGAACTGGGATGACGTTAGCGGTACTAGCGAAAAAGGCGATGCATAACGCACCGGCAAGTGAGGCCAGTCAAGGTGCAAGTAAAGGGAAACATGCTGGGACAGTGAGCACCAGCAAGCCCCAAAATCCTGGGAAGAAGCCAGAGGAGTGGACACAGGTGAAGCAGAAGGCTAGGAAGCCCAAGGTGCGACCGCCACGGAACGACGCGATAGTCATCGCAGCCTCCGCTGGAGGGTCCTATGCCGACATCCTTAAAACGGTTAAGGCTGAACCACAGCTTAAGGGGGAACTCCTAGTTATTCTAAACAAGGTCTCTGACCCTTAAACCGTAGAGCTTCAGACCACAATGAAGGCTGTCCTGGGCAACAATGTCGACGTCAGAGCGCTGACTGAGACAATGCTGATCGAGGTAAAAGACATCGATGAGACCACCGACATCAGCGGACATCTTATGTGCGGTTCAGTCACAGTTCGATGTGGAACTGCCAGAATCCGCGGTGGTAAACCTAAGGGTGGCATACGGAGGCACGAAAACCGCCACACTAAGAGTTATGCCCGACATAGGAAGGCGACTCTTGGAGAAGGGCAAAATTAGGCTGGGATGGACCTGCTGTAGAGTCCGCCCAAAGCTAACACCTAAAAGGTGTTTTAAATGTATGGAGTTTAACCATATAGCAGGGAATTGCAGGGTCCAGGAGGACTGCTCAAAATGCTGCTACAACTGTGGCGCAAAGGAGCACCAAGCCAGAGGCTGCAAACCAAAGGCCTGCTGCATGCTATGCAAACGCAAGAAGGAGAAAGATTGCGATCACACAACAATGAGTGTGAAATGCCCGTACTTCAGGAGGGCTATGCAAGGGCTTAGGGGTAAATGAAGTTCCTTCAGATTAACCTAAACCATTGCGAGGTTGCCCAATCGTTGCTGGAGCAAAATGTCATCGAGAAAAACGTAGACATGGCACTCATAAGCGAGCAATACAGGAATAAAAATTCCGGAGAATGGGTAACAAATAATAGCAACAAATCGGCAATATGGAGCTGCGGTAATCCAAAGCGACAGATTAGCAAGAAAAAATGCGGAAATTGCTTCGCTAGGGCCCAAATGAATGGTATAGCTTTCTATAGCTGTTACCTGCCGCCAAGCCTTGGCCTTCCCCGGGGACTTTAATGCCTGGGCTACGGAGTGGGGCTCCCCCCGAACCAACGCGAGGGGAAAGGCGCTACTTGAGAGCTTCGCCGCACTTGACCTAGTGCTGCTGAACTCTGGAACAAAACCGACTTTTTCAAGAGCCGGCACCAGTTCTATCATTGACCTCACATTTGTGAACGCTGGATTGGCCTCGGGCTCCAGCTGGGAGGTTAGTGACACCTACACGGGTAGTTACCATGCAGCAATAATCTGCACGATAAATTCTAGAAGTGGCCCACCACGAGTTCCTAAGACCGTGCCAGGTTACAAAATAGAAACGGTAGACGTGGAGATGGTACAGATGTTGTTCGAGGACCTCTCCACAAGCGGCTCAGCTGAAGAAAGGGCAAACCACATCGCAATACACCAAAGTAGCCTGTGATGCATCTATGCAGAGAAGGGGGAAAATCCCATCAAGAAGAAGACCTGCATACTGGTGGAACCAATCCATTGCGGAAGCCAGGAAAGACTGCCACAGGGCAAGACGCGCATACCAACGCTCAAGAGGAAGGCCCGAATTTGAGGCACTTCAAATATATTTCAGGTAAAAAAAGACGTGCCCTGGAAAAAACTACAAAAGAGGGCAAACAATATATGCGAAGAAATAGACTCCAACCCATGGGGCTTCGCATATAAACTCGTCACAAAACGGCTGCGGGAATTTAGTCGGCCATCACCGACATGCCCAGTCAGTCTAAGAAGGATAGTGGAAACAATATTCCCAGAGCAAGAGCGTATGGCGCGAACCTCACTGATCGTGAACAGGGCGAGCATAAAGCTCACAAGTGCCGAAGAAGTCCTCCAGGTATTGAAGACAATATTGACGACAAGGCATCGGGACCAGATGGAATCCCGAATAAAGTTCTCAAAATTGTCATAAAAGCAATTACTAAAGAGTATTTTGACATGTATAATGCATGCCTAACGGAAGGTGTGTTCCCTAGCCGCTGGAAAACACAGCGGCTGGTACTCATACCAAAGGGGGAAAAACCCGCGAAGGAGCCTTCTTCGTATAGGCCACTCTGCATGCTGGACACGGTGGGTAAAATTCTCGAAAGAATAATCCACTCCCGGCTAAAAGGTACCCTTGTCGAAACAAACGCTCTCTCAGAGATGCAGTATGGTTTTCGGAAGGGACTATCCACCATCGACGCCGTCGGTAAACTGTGTGAAATCGCAGATAAAGCCATTGAGGGGAAAAGGTGGTTGTACGGCACTAAGCAGTACTGCATAGCGGCAACGTTGGATGTAAAAAACGCTTTCAACTCAGCCAGCTGGCACCACACACTAAATGCACTGAGCAACCTAAATGTACCAGTGTATATACAGAGAATAATAGCGAGCTACTTTGAAGGCCGCCTGCTCCTGTATAAAACTGATTCCGGGCAATCGACCCACAGGGTCACCGGGGGAGTTCCCCAAGGGTCAGTCCTAGGCCCTTTGTTATGGAATGTCATGTACGATGGGATACTAAGGATCACGATGCCCAAAGGGGCACGACTTATTGGTTTCGCAGATGACGTGGCCATAGTGGTTACGGCAAAGAAACTACCAGATGCGAAAAGAATCCGCAACGAAGCGGGGAAACGAGCAAGCGCATGGCTCGACTCCAAGGGACTCGCCTTGGCAGCGCACAAGACTGAAGCAGTCCTGATAAGTAGCAGGCAGAAAGTGGAGGCGGCTACTATCAAAATTGGAGAAGCCACAATTACATCGCGTCCAAGCCTAAAATACTTGGGCGTCATGATCGACAACCGGCTTTCTTTCAAAGAACATCTAGCGTACGCTGGTGGCAAGGCAAGTAGGACCGCTGCCGCGATATCGCGAATTATGGCGAACACTCGGGGACCAAGGCAACCAGGACGTAGATTTCTGGTTAGTGCTGTCACATCGACGCTGATGTACGCTGCTCCCATATGGGCTCGAGCCACAAAAAATGGAAGTTTAATTCAAGACAGCGACTCCGTTCAGAGATTGCGTGCCCTGCGGGTATGCAGTGCGTTCCGTACGGTATCCCATGACGCGGCACTGGTAATATTGAGAGGCATGCCGATTGATCTGCTGGCTGTGGAATCAGCTAACATCCGCGCAGGCAGCACAGGGGTCGCAACTGCAGAATCCCTACGGAAAAGGAGCAGAGAACTCACCATTGCTAAGTGGCAAGAGAGGTGGGTAAATAGTAGCAAAGGTGGATGGACGTATAATCTTATCCCAGAACTGCAGAGATGGCTTGGACGTAAGCATGGACATGTGGACTTCTCCTTAACGCAACTGTTGACGGGACATGGATGCTTTAAATACTATCTGAATAGGTTTAAGCATGAACGTTATCCGCACTGCTCACTCTGCGAGTCGGATAATGAAGGCGCAGAACATGTGTTTTTTGTCTGTCCGAGATTTGAAATTGAACGAAGAGATCTGAGCATAAGGGTTGGGAGGACGTCAGCCGCTTGTAACCTGGTGGACATTATGCTTGAATCAGAAGTAAATTGGTCTGCGGTATGCAACATGGCCACAATAGTACTCAAAAAACTGCGCAGCGCAGAAAGACTGCGAAATTGCAATAGAATAGAATCGTAGAGAGCCCTAAGGGCATTTATTTACCTACACGTAAATTTTCTGCTGTAGCGTGCCGAATACATAAATTTAATATAGTTTATTTATTTTATCGAATGTAATATCATTGTTCGTCACAATTGTTGATATCAGAAATATTTGTTAAGAGCGCTTTCGCCACTACTTATTACCTCGTTAAAAGGTGTTTTTGTTTGATATCAGAATTTTTTTTTTGCACAAGAGTTTAAGTACCTTAATACCATGACTAGGAGTTGTCCCCATATGGCTTGGCTTTTGAAAAACCAAACGCATACTTTCATGTTCCACTTCGGCTTAACTTTATTCTAATAAGGTATGGGTTGTTTACACTCACATTTTAATAAGAATGAAACATATAATATGAATATTAAACTTTTTAATAACAAGTTTTATCGCTTCAATTACCTATTTTAATAGCACAAGTTTGGAATCTCAAGGGTTCCAGATTCCAAGAGAAATCTGTCGTTTCTTACATTTCCCGCTGAACTAGCGGGTTTTTTCAAAGTGGAAGAACAAATAGATCAAGTTTCCTATTTCGATTAGCTTCATGCAAGTAAAGGACCCTACAACCATAACAGATTTTCCGTTTAAAAAAATCGAATAAGAATATTTTTCATCAAAGTGGTTTTTTTCTTGTTTATTCCAATAAGTATGAAATATTACGTATACGGAGCTGAAACCAGTTGCACTTTTTATCGCTTAATATCTTCCAAACGGTATTTTTAGGGTAAAAAGTATAACATATCAAAAGTTGAGGAATCTCAATTTTGAGAAAATAGTCAAAAAGTGGTTTTAAAAAATAACTTTTTATCATAACTCTAAATCTATTATATTCATACAATTTTACAATATAAAGAGTATTTAGCAAATTAAATTATCTTTTCAGAGATATATAGCACGTTTCTGTAGCATTAGTTGTTTAGCTACTATAAGCATTTTAAATGTGGCTTTTATTTTTGATTTTCCGCTAAACTAGCTGGTTTTTCCAAAAGTCGTAGAACAAACGTTTTCTATTTCAAGCTACTTTATACACCCATTGAGTTTCCAAAACCTTAAACCTAAGATAGGATGCATACAAACCCACAAACAAAGGGACAAACATTTTCATTTTGGGAAGAAGAAGAAAATTTTGTTTTTTGAATTACTTTTGAACGGAACATCGGATTTCAACAAATGAGGTGTCATTCGACGCGTATTCTTAGTAAAAACAAAACTAGGTAAACAGCTTGGGGCCCCCATCGTATCAAGCAGCTCAAATTTTCTAAATTTTTACTTTTACACTTTCATCGCTTTTTCTCCCAAACAAATCAATATTTCGAAAGTCTTCGTATGCAATCTTCTTAGTTAGTGCGATACCTTTCGATTGGTGTATCACTCGTTATGATCGGACCATAATTGCAGATTTTCAATTCTGCGGCTATATATAGTAGTTGTCTTCGCACGCTCTCTTGCGCGCTTCGCCACTACGTGTACTGCCGTCCACAGTGATATTAACCAATTATAACATCTCCCAAAGCCCAGCATCCGGAGCGTCGAGATCTCATCGCCCAGGATAAAAGGAGGGTAAGTTTGTCGGAACACGGTTCCTTTCTTTTAAATACATATATATATATATAGACAATGATCCACAATTTAACGTACGAATTCTATACTTGTTATCAAAAGCAACCCTACCAATAACTGTGCATGAGACCTTCCGTCTCGATTTTTCATCACTTGCCCACTGTAACAAGACTAAGACCAAGACCATTCCAATGGACATTGAATGCTATTAGAAAGAGTACCACTGATATGGGGGATCCTTGCGGGATTCCGATTTCCAAAGGGTGTATGTTTGAGTAGTGTGTCCCTATTCGGACTGTTATCTTTCTGTTTTTGGTAAAGTTTATAATGTAATTTATTATTTTGTGGCCGCATTTCCATTTTATTAGTTGGTCAATTATTGAGTGAGTACCTACTCGATCGAAAGCTCTTGCGAAGTCAAGAGAGATGAGTGAGGTATGTTTCCTGGTATTGAGCGACTTCGTGATGATGTGATCTGCATAGAGCAGATTATCTGAAGTCGACTTACCTTTCTCGAAACCAAATTGGTGTGGGTGTAGAAGTTTGTCGTTGTTAAGGAACCACCATAGTCTGTTCGCTATTGTTTTGTCCATTGTTTTACTCAGGCAGCAGTTAAGTGAGATGGGTCGGTATGATGAGATGTCGGTTTTGTCCTTTTGAGGTTTCAGGATTGGTATGATCAGACTGGTTTTGTATGATTGAGGTATGTAGTGGTTGAAGATGTGGTTGAAGTGAGAAAGTATTCTATTTTTTATTGATGGTGAACTGTTTTTTATCATGGGGTATGAGATTCTATTGATTCCTGGTTTTGTGCCTTTAAGTGATTGGAGAGCAATGGTTAATTCGATATTGGTTATGGGTTTGTCAATTTCTAAAGCAGATGTGGTTGGGATGTGATTGAGGGTTATTGTGTTGTATTTATGGGAGGTGAATTCTTGGCTGAAGTTTGCGTCTTTTGAGAGATGGGACCAGTGTTGTGCGAGCAGGTTAGCGATTTGGTTTTTGTCGTTGGTAGTTACGTTGTTGTTGGTTGTTATGCAGTGTATTTGTTTTACTGGTTTAAGACCGTAAAATCGGCGAATGTTGTTCCATATTTTTGTTGTTGGTGTGTTTGGTAGAATGGTTGATGTGAAAGTGGTTGTGGATTCCCTTTTCCCAATTTTAATTTCCCCTTTCAGGAACGCGTTTGCTTTTCTGTAAGCAATGATCGTTTCTTGGGTTGTGTTTCTTTTCAATGCTTTCCATGTTTGTTTTTTCTTTATGTGCAGCTCTGCTAGGTTTTTGTTCCACCAGGGAACTGTGCGTGAGTGTCGGTTGGGTAGTGTTTGTGGTATTGCATGGTGTGCGCTTTTTATAATTATTTTGTTAATTAGTGCTGTTTCTTTGTTTATGTTAGTTGAGGGAGGATATAGGTTGTTGTTGTTATGTGTATGTGTGTAAAGTGTGTTGGTGACTTATCATTTAGTAGGGTAAGTTGTGACTGTTCAATGTACTTAGCTATTGTTTTTCCTCTGGAATTCATGTGTGTGGATCCCCAGTTTTGGTGCCAGCTGTTAAAATCTCCTGTTATCATGACAGTTTCGTTGTTGATGTTAATTACGTTGTTCAGGTTATTGCGCGAAAAGGATTTGTTGGGTGAAATATAAATGGAGTATACTTTCAAGTTTTCTTTTGATTTTATTTCGGCTGCTATTGCTTCAACATCTTCATTGATGTTACTTTGAGTGTGTTGAATTGATTTGTGGATTAGCATTGCTACTCCTCCAAATCTGTTGGATGCAATGTTTGTTAGTATATTGTAGTTTATTGGTTTCGGTAGGCTGTGAAAATGTTGTATGTGTGTTTCTTGGAGTGAGATAATATGTGGAGAGTGTGTCTTGATGAGTATTAGTAGTTGGTTGTAATTGTTCAAATATCCCTTTATATTCCATTGTAATATTTATAAGGACATAGTTTAATGAAGTGTATGTGTTTGTTTTATGACATTAGTGCTGGAAAGGTTTGATCTTTGTTCTTTTGCTTTGAGGTTTTTAGATAGGATGGATTTTTCTTTATTTTGGCTTCTGAGTACACGGTCGTTTGTTGATGTCGAAGGTTTTTGAAAGTCGTCATTGGTAAGTGAGCGCATTTCTTCATCGAATAAGTCGTAAACTGCGGGGGTACGTGCTATTTTAGAGATCTCTTCATATTTCTTGTCAACCTCTTTAAGAAAGTCTTCTAATCCGGTTGTTTTCTTATGGATTACGTTATTATTATGGATTTGTGTTTCTGTTGATCTGGTGGGGTTTTCTGTAGGTGGTGGATTTATTAGGGTTTGGGAGTAAGAAGTTTCTTGGATAGGGTTGTGACGTGTGAAGTAAATGGAGCGGGCAGTTTTATGGTCTACTTTTTCGGTGATTCTAATGGCTATGAGTTCCTGTTCCTTGAGAAATATTGGGCATTTTCTGTCCATGGATGTGTGGTTGCCCTTGCAATTAATGCACTTTGGTTGCTGTTTGCATTCGTTGTTGTCGTTGCTGTGAGTGGTTTCAGAGCAGTTTTTGCATGAAGGGTTTTCTTGCTTGCAGCCAGGTTGGGGGTGGTTAAAGCGAAGGCATTTTTTGCATTGCATAGGACGTGGTATGTATGGGCGTGTGAATACTATTTCATAGCCAATAAACACCTTTTCAGGGAGATTGGTAGAGTTGAACGTTAGCGTTATAAGTCCTGTTGGGACTCGGGTTTGGTCGACTAGTTTGGTCCATTTGTAGACCTCAGAAACTTTTTGGGACTTTTGAGACATTCCTAAGCAAATTACAATAAATGACTCCCTTGGTCTCGTTAAGGTTCTTGTGTTCGTATGCTTCTACGTCTACTTCACCAATTTTTTTAATTTTGAGTAATTTTTCTGCTTGTTGGGTGTTTTTTGTTTGAACCAGAATGGTACCTGCTCTTGTTACTTTGCATTTTTCGACTTCACCTCCGCACACGTAGTCGATTGATTTTTTTATGATAAATGAATTTGTGTTTTCCAGGGATAAATTGTCTTTTCTTTTTATAACAATAAATTTATGTTCAATTATTGAGTTTTTAGAAAAAAGTTTGTTTTTGTCTGGTGGTAACATTTTGCTTTCGTGGGGCGAACCCCCTGCTTGTGGTTGTTGTGATCACGTGACTGTTTGTGGTTGTATTTTTTTTGATTTTTTGGGTGTCTCTTTTGTACACTTGTTTGTTGTTGCAAGTTTTGCTGATAAGCACTGGTTGTTGGTAATTTTAGATCGCCGTAGCTACACGTCTTTACTCAATGAGGTCTGGAGTGAAACTGTAGGAATTCATATAATAATATCCATATACAATAATTATTTCATATATATAATCATTTAGATATACTTTCCTTTTTTATACATTTTTATACATAATAATTAAATGTCAATTTTTCAGCGGCGAGTATCAGCCTTGTATATGTATGACAATTGCAAGAGCCTCTAAGCGACGTTTGTAGTCGTGAATAGTCAGCATTTTTGCTGATGTGTGCACCTTCACAGGTGGTAAATTCGATACTCTCCTCTAACAAAAGTAGTTGTCAATTATTTTAATTTCCATATGAATTAGCCAACATTATGATACTCATCCACGGCGCACGCCGATATAAATATTACCCAATTAATTTGTAATGTAAAAGAATATCAAAACATGAAGTGCTAGAGCTTTATTAAAGGGGGTGTGCTGACGCGAAAAGTGGAGTAGGTCAAGAGCAATGACATTACTTTCGACAGACAACCTTGATAATAGGGGATCGTATTGCGCGGCCCGCGACGATCCATTGGCACACGAATATTTGAAGGGAAAAGAATACGGCCAAAACACAGCCCGATCGTATTGCGATCAAGAGACAGCTAAGCTTGTTGGGCAGTGTAGACTGATGACTGACGAACTTTATGACTAATATTATTTTCCAGTAACATTTAATATTTATTCTCGTTATGTTGGAGAGGAGTGAGGCTTACCAAGATCCCACGACCCGAATACGACGTAGCTTATGCCGGCAAATGGTGCCTGAATATCGGACGCCGCTCCCTCGGTCCAAGTCCTTGTCAGGACTCGGGCACTAATATTCCCACGTAACACACTTATGAAATGTTTGCCGCGCAGCTTATTGATCAAATTCATCAGAGCTCCTCGCAAATATCTCAAGCTCCAGTAACTTCGTCCTAATATTCCACGTCTTGTGGCTGTCAGTTCCCTCCAATCGACCCAGAGGTTTTCTTGGGCGAATATCTTCGCTGTCCGACTTTCCGGGACCTTTTCACGGGGATATACATATACAATCCGAGTCTAACGTCCGTTGAAAAATTGTTCACCCACCAGGAAAAACCTAACTGAGCGTTTTGAAAAAATGCGATTGCAGGGGAACAGGCAGCTGAAAACTCTGTTCAATGCAATCCATAGCACAGGAGTCTGAAGCAGCCTTAAAGGAGCTTCAACGCACGAAGCAAGGTTACTTAACTTCCTTACAATTTTCCGGCGTTAATTTTGAGAATTGGGACCCTATCCTGGTTTATATGTGCTTGACAAAACTACCATAGCTCACGCTCTCATTATGGGAGCAATCCATCCAAAATAAAGCCGAAATTCCTGAGTGGCTCGAGCTTGATTCTTTTTTGAAGGAGACGGTCGATAGCTTCCGTTCGGTCAATTTCCTCTACGTCCAGTCCAAAGACTCAAATCGAGTGGCAGAATTTTCAAAAATAAATTCTTCCTTCATCTTCCTTCAACACAAGGGTAGCTCAAGGCAGAACCACGCCGTGGTTCTAGGTAGACGATCGTATCCAAAGGAAACAGTTGTGCTCCAATTGCTTTGCAAGCAAGCATCGATTCCGGTATTGCACAAGCGCTCACAACTGTTCAAATGCCAATATCGCCATCACACGTTGTTGCATCGAAACAGCGGTCCTACTACTACGCCGATTCCATCCGACTCCACCCACAATTTCGTCCTATTCAGAGCAAAATTCCGTACAAAAAGTCGCGTAAAAAACTCTAAGGTACCCCCGTGATTTTCGTACCTTCGTTCTTGGAACTTCATCCAACTTCAGCACCACGCCACCCCGACCCAACACTTCTGATTTAATTGACCACAAGCTATTAATTTTCAATGTGATTATACAATTTTTCATTAAATTGGAATGTCTAATGGGAAATAGCCGTTAGCATTATACAGGGTGCGCCATCTCGAGCTTCGGTATAGAAACACTGAATAGCTTTGGCGCTTGTAAAGCGATTGGAAGCCGGGAATAATACTAAAAGCAAAACCCAAAACAATTAACAACTCAAAGCAATAAAGAAAATCGTCACCACTACAAAGTTCACCAGAATGCCCCGCTGCGGTGGTCTTTCTTCATTCCATCCATATTCTTAGTTTGGATTTTAATTTATTTGTTTTTGTGCTGTAAACGAAAAATGCAAAACTAAAAAATTCACCAAAAGTAATAAATGACAGTCTAGTTAATTGTAACAATTTTCTGTTGAGTGAAATTGTATTTATATAGATAAACATATATATATATTCATTAAACGTAATGTTTTTACCGTCCCAAACATCCAGAGCGTCGAGGTCTCCTTGTCAGGTGTTTAAAGAGTAAGTTTGTTCGTAAATTTATATATCTTTATATGTATATATATATGTGTGCACCATGACAACAACATGAGCGGTGTCAATCAAAAATAAATATTATTATAACTTCTTAGAAAATTATGTTCACAGATTTATTTTCTTTTAAATTATTTCACCTACTTTTAGTCTGAACACTAGAAAATTCACCTACATATATAAATCTTATCTCTTTGTTAGCGTTATGCACCTGCTGATTTGTTTTTGACTTACTAAAATTTTATAAATATTATAAATGTGGGTCCCCAACTTCTGCGACAGTCAGAATTGAAAAGGCCTCTCGATCAGAACTTCGTCTCAGAATAGCGGTATGACTTTGTGGTGCTTTGGCTTTTAAAATTCTAAACATCCACGGTTCCTTTTAATGGCAAGAATTAATAAAAATGCTTAAAGCACAATATACAAGTATCCTTTCATAATACATTTCGACTACGTGTCAGACCGACGGAAGTTATCTAGTTGGCCGACGCTATCCATTTGTACTATGCATAAAAACAGGTCTCTCGAGAGGTTCGAGTCCAGAGAGAGAGGAGGTCGTCTGTCTGGAATAAAGCTCTTTTCGTCTGTCTATGAGCGAGCCAAACTGTTTTCTGACGACTGGGAGGGAAGTGGTATCGGACAGTACCTTCGACGGGAAATCAGCACTCCGGTTGAGGCTTTCGTCCTGGGAAGAGGTCAGAAAGACATCGGCGGATCTGGTAACTTCGGCGGAGGCTAGTTGAATCTCTTCATAGAATGCACTTATCTGGTGATGTTTTGTTGTAGATTCTTGGGTTTCTTGCCCCATACATACCCTACTATACCAGCGAAACCGAGTCGAGTACTTGTCAGTTGAAAAACAGCAAGTGCACAAAAAAAGCAAAGTCAACAAAAGTCATTCATACATCCACACACATAAGTCGTATTCATTGCCTTCGTCTGCCATTTGGTAATTTAGTACATACCTCAATTATTTTTATTATAAGATATTTTATTTGTTTGGATGTCTGAAGGGCGTGTGGCAGTAAGAGTGCTATTACCGCGGCACCAGCTAAGCGGCGAGAGAAAATTATGTAACGTAGGTTAATTGCGAGATCAGTTAGCGTGTAATTAATGGCAGGAAAAAAGAAGCAAGTCGCGTTAAGATTACCATTGACTTGATCGGCGCGGGCATTCACAATAGCGGCAAGACAGGCAAGCCATACGACAAAAAGCGTTTCCCGCTGCAAGGACGGTCCAGGTCCAGTGTGCTTCCAAGCACAGGGGCAAGGTAGCGCCCTACAACCCCCACAAGTCGTCTGGAGAGAATGATGTCTGCCATTATCATGAAGGCCGAGTTTGCGACCCAGATAACATGGCTGAATACACAAATGGTAAGTCTACAGTCGCGGAAAAGAGCGAATCCTCTGGATCCAGAAACCTACCTGGAGGTAATGGCTCCACTCCGCAGATAATATGGTCGAAACATTGAGGTCAGGAACCAGCGCAAAACGGCTCTCAAAGGCGAAACGCCGGGAATAGTAACCACAGTAGGATTGAACAGGGACCAGCACCGCTACCACACGCTGGACAGTCTCCACCTGATCCTCCTATTGCGCTAGAAAGACGAAATACGGCTAATATACTGGGCCTGTTCCAATTTGGTTACCGAGCACCTGGTAATCAAGCCGTAAGGTCAGTTTCCTGTTCCGAGTGGAACGGGTGAAGACATTGTATGGATGCAACGACGAACAGGTTTTCCAGTTTTCCGCGTTACCCACAGGGCCAGCCCTGATGTGGTAATGGCAAGTATTGAAGGACAAGGCTGACATACGCGATTTTGGATACTTCTCACTTACTGTGTTTATGCGATGCCGAATTCACGCTTTCATTTCGCGATTTCAGCCGATTCGTGTGTGCATAAACGCCATTTCATGAATTCGGCAACACACGAAAGTTGACTATGAATTCAACCTCAAAGCGTGAAATGGTGACAATTAAGCTCCGGTAACTCTATATAATTATCGGAGTTGCCAGATCAATATAAATACATAGATACACCTTACATTTAACAAATTATTTGTTCATTCAGTGCCAATGGAATCTAGTTTTCATCTTTTATTTTGACGGTAAAAAATGTTATACTGGTTTGCACACACTTTATCTTTAATACTAGCAAGATTATTATATGCGAATCGAAAAAATAATCGGTTTAATAATCGCTAACACCTTTTTCCACCGGTCCGGCATCTCTGTCAGCTAAGATTGATAAAATGCATGAATTCGGCCGTGTCGCATAAACAGGAGAAAATTTTATTTCACATTTTTAAGAAATCATGAAACCCTTAGCATAAACATAGTAACTGGCACGAAAAATGACCAGGGCTTTCTCCTCCACTGAGAGCTTTGACGATTATATCTCCGCGATGCATAACCTGCATGGGGTTTCCCAATAAACTCACTGGCCGATTTAAAAAAAAAAAGGATCACGGCTTTAGAAATGGTTGAGGGAAAAGCGGACACGCCAGCGCACGTCAACAAGGTTCCTAAAGGATCTGAAGTGGAAAGGGGAAAAACACCTGCAGAACAAGAAGCTCTAGCACCTACATCATGCAAAGGATATAAGCCGGAGATTCAGATGAAAATTGGTGGCCTCCTTAATCAGCCTAAAAAACGACAACCGCTTGTGTGCCAAGACAAAAGTGTACGGCGAAGAGATACTAGCGCTCCTGGATACAGGAGCAAGCGCCATTGGAAAGGTTGCGGAGGAATTTTTACGAGGGCGAGAACAAAAACTACAATAGATTATCAGACAGAACGTTCAAACCGAGCGGTGAGAAAAAACCAGGTTAGAGGCATGATCACTTTACCAGTAGAATGAGAACTGAAAAGGAAAGAGCTAGAGTTTTTAAAAGCGCCAGCCCTACAAGAACCCTTTTATTTTGGATATGAGTTTTGGAATGAGTTTGAACTGACGCTGCCAGGACATTGCTTTGTGCGGGTTGCAGAAGTGAAGCAAATGGCAATATGGTACCAGGGCCTATTTTGAGACCCATTCTTCCCGGCATTCGCCGTCACCAGGCGAAGAAGTATTCGCCCAGGGATAGCGTTGTTCGCAACGGAGGCGATTTCTTTCGGCGATTTTCTTTATAAATAAAAAAAGATGTAATTATACATACATTTCAGTTAAAATTTTTATTCTAGCATCACATTGCTGAAACAAACTTGCGCTGCATAAGAAGCTCAGGAATCTGCACGCCAAATCTCAATAGCCCAGCTCTTATCGTTTTCGAGATCTCAGCGTTCATCCGGACGGACAGACAGACGGACATGGCTAGATGGCCTCGGCTAGTGATCCTGAACAAGTATATATATTTTATGGGGTCTGCCTGTTAAATACTTTCCGACGAATCTAGTACGGGTATAAAAACAGCAAAAGAATACGTTTATAGCAACTCAACCAACAACAACAAAGTGAACGTGCAAGTGCAACCTGAGGCATGCCATGGCATCACTACTACAAAGTTCACCCGAATGCCCCGCGGGTGGTCTTTCTTCATTCCATCCATATTCTTACTTTTTATTTTAATTTATTTGTTTTTGTGCTGCAAAATAGAAATGCGAAACTAAACAATTCACCAATGGTAATAATTGCTCGACTAATTAATTGTACCAATTTTCTTTTAAGTGTAAGTGCACAATATACATATATATATATATAAATATTCATTATCATGTTTTTACCATCCAGAGCGTCGAGATCTCATCGTCAGGTATTTGAAGAGTAAGTTTATTCGTATGTTTATTTACTTAATAAATATATATGTGCACCATGATGACATGAGCAGTGTCAAACAAAAAAAAATATTTTTATTACTTCAGAAACATATAGATTTATTTTATTTTAAATTATTACATCTACTTTTAGTCTGAACACTAAAAATTGCACCTACAAATATATATCGTATCTCCATGTTAGCGTTATGCACCCGTACACGAAACTTTTCAATAAATTTATAATGTGAACCGAAATATAATAATGTCTTGGTAGAAATCCATTAAATCCATTAAATTTCCATTTTTCAGGCACGATAAATTTATTTTCGTTTTGTTAAAGAGGGAGTGGTTTTCAAAGAACTCACCCCAAGTCCGGCGGACTTAGCCGGCAGACAGCATGCCTGTTCAGGATGCAACTCCCTCGGCCCAAGTCCTTCTCAGGACTCGAGCACTAATATGCTGACGTAACAGAACCTATATGAAAGCTACTTTTAACAAAGTACAAACAGGTATCAGCTACTTTACCATTGTAGCTGTCTACTGCCCGCCCGCTTTACAAGGAAAACAACTATGCAACGGAATTATTAAGTAGAGCACGAAACTGGAAGAAACCCAACATATTGGCCATATGACCCTAGAAAGTGGACGGAGCTAATTGATTGCGCCGTGAAGCTAACCTCGCACAGAACAACCTGGCTGAAATACAAAAAGTGTGTATGTTCCCATATTGAACTTAAGCCACACCTTAACACGGAAAGCAATCAATTCTCGTAGCAGCAGCCAAAATCTCAACACCATAAGGAACGGTGGTGAAGACCTAGCCCCACGAAACAATACAGCAAATAAAACAGCTCGTTACCGAGTGTCTTTTGACACCGGCGACAAGCTTGGCAAGCCAACCGAACACAAAAAAAAAGTTAAAACTAAACTAGAAGAAAAAAATGCACAACGGCTGTACATAAAGAAGCTATCGCCAACTAGCAAAAAACACCTCTTGGCGAGGCCCCATAAAAATCTAAGCTGCATGTACAAATGCACAGCGGCGGTACATCAAGAAGGTATCGCCAAGCAGCAAAAACATCTCTTGGCGACGCCCCCTCCAAATATAAGATTTCCGATAGAATCCGTCATTCGAACCTTTTCTAGAAACTGGGCTGGAAACGGTAGAGACAGAACCGAAATATTCTCACTGAATACTAGAAATATATTTCAGCCCAAGCCTGCAACAAATTAGTTCGTTCTCCTGTCAACTAGCAGGGTAACTGATACAGAGTCAATATTTTTCCGGGCAGAAGAGGTTGTAAAAGCCATCAGGAATCAAGTGAAAATGAATAACAGGTAGCGGCTACCTTAACATTGCCCCCTTCTACTGCTCGCCCCGCATTACAATCTCCAAAGAACAATTCATGGACTCTACTTGGGGATCGATTCATAGTAGCAGGGAAGTTCAATGCCAAACATACGCACTAGTGATCTCGCCCAGTTAGACCTTAAGGAAAACAACTGTACAATGCAATCATTAAGTTGTACACTCATAAAATTATTTTTCTAAATACTAGAAAAATCGCCGTAAACATTAAAGCGCCCTAACATTAAGAAAAATCCCACTAAAAATAGGAAAAATCGCCATAGAAAATATGTTTTAGGGTTAATTTTTATAAAAGGGCAATTATTTCTATTAGTTAAGGCGAATTTTTCCGAGCATATGCTTTTATTATTTTCTCATATTTAGGGCAAACCGCCATATTTCGTAGAACAAAAAATCATCTAAAATCGCCCTTGAAACTAGAAAATTGCCCTTGAAATTTGAAAATCTAGCGGTCTAATGCGTTGAATTTTCAATCTATTCATCTAAATGGCGTGAGTACGAGCCCACGCAGAGTCAACATTTATTTTTATTTTTTGTGCAAAAAATTTTACAACACGTAAAAATAATAAGCAAAAATTATGAATAGTACATTAAAATAATAGTTTTTTAATGTATTTAGTATAATTGAGTAAAATAAAGCATAATTTGCTTGTCATTGGTGAGAATATAGCGCGATGCGACTTTGGTGGAGCGGTAGTGCTCTCGACTGCGAACCCAGTGGTCGTGATTTCGATTCTCGCTTCAACCACGAAGATTTTTCTGAAGAAGTAAGTTGTTTTATATTTATGTTATTTCCCTGATTCTGTTTAATAACTACTTTCAGTTCATATGACTCTATAATTAGCTTGCCTTCTCACCTTCTCAAATTAGAGTAAAAATGGACTAAGTCAGATAATCCAAAAAAAATTCCTGGAAAAAGTACCGCAGGCTATGTTTGCCGAGAACCAGCAAACATGTCCAAACGCGAATTTTTTATAAAAATTTGTTTTAATTTTTAGGTCACTCGCTCTTGTTTTTATGGCGCTCTGTTTGGGAACTTCGCCGGTAATCGCAGGGCTCCCCAGGCGGCCGCCTCTTGAAACCGCAAATCGATCTACACGGTCGCAGACAACTTTCCTCCCCCAAGCTGACGGTTCTTCGTCGCAGGACTCTTCTGCTTGTCTCTGACAGACCCGCCGGGCGACTCGCCAGGGTGTGGTCGTGACAAAGTTGGAAATCAAACGCCTTGACTTAGCCGCGTGATGCCTTCTAGAACTCAGCCACTTGTGTCTCAATTCGGAGATTCCTGATGTCCCAATCCCGAACGTCTCGACGTGGCGATCTTGCTCTTTGTGTGCTTCCCACGGCGCTGCTTCCGACGACTCGCTTGATTGTAGCTCCCTCGTAGATTACTTGCTTGACTGACTGTTTACTTGGTACTTTAACGGATCTTGAAGGTTTGACGCCTTGTGATCGAAGTCTCGCCCGCGAAGTCTCAATTCTCTCTCGATCTCCATGCTTGGTCTCCGAACTCTCTGGCTCTCCGTCCTTGGTCTCCAAACTCTATTGATCTCCATCCTTGGTCTTCAAACTCTTTCGCTCTCCATCCTTGGTCTCCAAACTCTCTCGTTCTCCATCCAAGTCTCCAAGCTCTCCTCGCCGCGCCGTTACTACGCGAATTCGCCGCGTATCTGGTAAGCGGCCGGCTATCTGCTGCTGCTTCTATTTGTGGGGAGTTATTCAACTCCTCACATTCCCCCCTTACTTCGGGAAACATTTAAAACTTGTTTCTACTCTCCGGCGTTTCCTTGCATATCCTAGCCTTCGAGTCCTTGTGATTCCCGCGGCGCTCCCTCGTTGCTCCCTCGATGATCCCTCGACGCTCTTAACTTCCTACAGCGCTGGTCATCCTCCTCGTAGCAACTTGAATCTCCCGCGCCGATATTTTCCGTGATTCCACTGGGACATCGATACTCATGGGCTATCGCTCCCCAGCTCGCTGCTCATTGCTGCGTCTCACTCCTTTCAATGTTTCCCCCGCCTGGTTACACCATTCGTGCGTGATCGATGTTTATTTGCATATCGATACCGACGGTGCGGCGTTGCCACCTGCTCGTTGCGATATTTCCACCTTGACCGATTTTTTTCCATTTTCGTGTGCCCATCGATCGCACTATCGTCCAGTGCCAATCGATCGCCTATCGGAACGCCACCTTCCCTGGCTCGTGGTGATTTTGCAACTTTCATAGGTAGGTTTTTTTTGCATTTCTTTCACTCCTTTTCCTCTCATCCTTTTCTCTCCTTTCGTCCTCTCTCGCCCTTCACTCGTCCTCTGTCGGCTGCATCTGACTCCATATTGGCAGCTCCCGAGAGCGGGTGCGGAGAGGACTTCGCATTCACTTTGCAACCGGGACAGCAGGTAAGTAATTGATGTTCGTTTCTGCTTCCTGCATTAAGACCCTTTGACTTTCAGGTTGCTGGAGTGGCCCATGCAAATTAATAACTTCACTCGTGAATTATTTAAAAAAATTTATTTTTATTTTTTATTCACTAAGTTTAAACTTCACAACATTTCCTTAGTATCGACTTTTATTCTTGGCGGTTCACAATTAACTTCTTATACAACCGATCTTCTCGGATGCAAAAACGGACTCCCTGGCCAAGGGCCGCTTATCTGATAATCAAACCTCGGTTTAAGAGAATTGGGGAACTCGTTAAGAGTTGGACAAGGATTGCACTCAAGAGAGTCGGGAAATCGGATGATCTAATTCTCTGTTCAATTGCCAAACGGATTACGCTGCAGTTTTGGGGCTCGCCGGGTGTTGACCGGATGCTTGTGTTTACATTAGCTGGACCCAGCTTAGTTTATGTTAGGAGGACTGCGGCGCAATTGAATCTTAATAATGAACTTCGATTGAAGTGGGGGAGCTAATTGACATTCTGTGGGAACGCTGAGTAAGGGGATCCCAGCTAAGAATTGTTTATAGGAAATTGTTTACGACTTGGGTAAGGCGGCTGGGCGCTCGAGCTGGAAAGCGTTCTCAGCTAAGAATTGTATATGAAGAGTTTGTTTATAAATTGGGTAAAGAGGCTGGGATCATGAGCTGGATAACTCTCCCCCGTCTAAATTGAATCGTCCCGATTCATTAGAATTGTCGGATAAACTGACTTTAGATGATTTGTCAATTCGACTATAATTTGATCCTCAGTGGTATTTTCATTTTCGGACATATTATTTTCAGGGGTTATTTCAATAAGAATTTGCGGTGGTTTGAATATTAGATATTTTTTGAATTAAAAAACAAGCGTGATAATTACATATATAAAAATTAACATGATCAGTATAAATGTTATTGGGATTTGAGTTTGTTTAATTTGAATAAATGGGTTTAATATGTTAATGTTATCGAATGAAAGTTCCGAATCATTTGACATAAGATATTCGGATACTAAAAAATCATTATACTGTTTAGCAGTGATATAATCTATTATCTTATGGTCGAGATTAGAGTAGGATATATTATTTATGCTAGTAGTACTATTAAAAGTAATTAAAAATGACCCATTTAAATGAGTATCATTAACAGTATTATAACCATTTATAAAAATGGCTCCTTCTTGGATTACATAAATTTTTTTATTATATTCCCTGATTTTATTACAAAGGGATTTTTCTCCATTTAGTAGCCTAGTGAAACAAGTACTTTCTGGGCTTAAAGTGCCATAATTATTAAATATTTCTGTCTTAAAATTAGAAATTACATAGTACCTATTGTTACATTTAGCGACATGATTATCAATTAATAGTTTTCCATCATTGTGTGAGATGGATCTTGCGTTATACACTTCGCAACGGCTTGTTTTTATGGGGTATTTTATATATATTAAAACTAATTCTTGGTGTATGGCGATTTTAAATTTTGATATATCTAGTATGTCAGTAATTACTACAGGTTTCTGTTCGTGTTTATATATTTCTTAGATTTCTTCAGCGTTCAAAATTTTAGTGTTGAAAACATCTATTTTTGCTAATGTAATTGTATCCATTAAATTCATCAGATCGTAAGTGAGCAAGCGAAGACGGTGTATTCTGAATGGAAATTCTTGATTTGAAATAATAGGGATTTTATTTCTTTAAATAATTTAGAGTTAATAACAAATTGATTGTTATTATTTTGGATTAAATCATCAATTTTATTTTGCACCGTTATCAAATAATCGTGATCGGGAGTCCCTGCTATCCATTTCCAAAGGGTGCCTATTTCATTAATTCTTCTTTATGCCCTACTTGGTAAAATTTGTGAGAGGAGCATTTCAATAATATCTAAATCATAGGAAATTTCCCATTGTAAATTATTATTTTTGTTTATGTGAGTTGATTCGAGTTTGATTATGTCTTTATAAAAACTTAAATTAGTTATATGAAATAGGTCAGCGTATGAATCATAAATAAGAATGTCTTTTGTATCCTTGTAGAGGAAAAAATCATGATTCGTGTAATCCATTATTTCGGAAATGGTGGCCGCTACTATCAATAATACAAATATTATTGAATTCATTTTCTGTAATTTAAGGCAAACTGTGTTTAAGATTTGATGTTATCTTTATGAATCGTACGATTCCTATTGTTTATGATAACCTTATTATGTAAATTCTCCTTAACTACTTGTTTTTTATATCTAGAGTTAAGCTTATTCCTTTCCCTGTGTTTTTTCTCATAAATGACTTCCCCTACGAGATAGTCCTTTTCTTTTCTACCTTTGTTGTGAGAATTTAACATTTTCTCTTGTGCCTGTTTTAATAACTGTGGAACAGTATCATGTTCGATTTTATTGTATAATATATCGTACGGTCGTTGGTTGGTAATGGAATATATAGTCATGTTATATTTCTGAGCTGCTCTAATTATAACTTCAGAATAATCAACTAAGTTAAGTTCATCTTTGATGCAACGAGCAATTTCAGTAAGGGTTGAATGAGCCCTTTCTATTTGTTTATTGGACGTACTTTGGCGAGGATCTGCGAAATATAAATTAATACCGCATCTTTGTGCGAAGGATTTAAATTGTGTTGATGAAAAACTAGGCTCGTTATCCATCATTAAAGTTTTAGCAAGTGGAAAATGTTGCAATATTTCTGAAATTTTGGTTTCTATGTTGAGTTTATTTTGAATCTCCTTTACAACTAAGTACTTTGAATATGAATCAATACAAGTAATGAACATTAAATTCTGAGCGTAAAAAATGTCGATATGCACATTTTCTCCTTCTTTATTTGGATTGGGTGCTTGACCAATAGGAATTAGTACAGGGTGTCTATTATATTTGTTACTATTACAAATTGTACAGTTCTTTATGTACTCCTGGAGTTTTTTGTTCAAATTTGGCCAATAGCATAGTCTGTTAATTTGCTTGTAATTTTCGTCCAATCCCCTGTGTGCTCTACAATGAGTTTCTTCTATTATTAATGCTCTGTCTTCAGGGTTTTCTACATCTTGGACGAATATTTTTGTTTATATTAATTTATTCGTGAAATTTTCTTTAAGTGGATTTTGAATTTTGTATAAGTCTTCTAAAGTACAGTAAATACCTATTGTTATGTTAGGAGGGATATATTCCCTTAAGATTGATACCAAATTTTCCGGGGCATCAAATTCTATTATATGGCTGGTATTTCCGAATATATTAACCATCTCATGTATTGTATACCTCCCCGTTGCTATTAGCAATTGTTGCTTAAACTGGTTTAAGGGTTTACGGGTTTCTTGTATAACATTCTCAAAACTACTCTCTGCAGAATGCCGAGTGTTTTGATCTGAGACCGACTCGTTACTGTCCGTTAGGTTGTTAATTTGAATTATTGATAGGGCGCCAGCAACTACATTGGTAGATCCTGGTTTATAAATTATTTTGGGAGAGTAACTTTCAATAAATGAGTACCATCTTTTCATCTCGATGTTTGGATTTTTTTGAGATATCGAGAAAGACAGTGGTTGGTGATCTGTATAGATTTCTATGTTATTAACGCCGTATAAATAGTTTCGCAAATTTTTAAATGCCCAAACTATTGTTAAAAGTTCTTTCTTATTGGTTGCATATATTTGTTCGGCTTTAGTTAGAGTTTTTGAAATAAAGGTTATTGGTTTTCCTTCCTGTGAAAGAACAGCACCAATAGCTAGATCGGACACATCGGTCGTTAAAGAGAATTTCTTATTATAATCAGGTTGCACCAATTCGATTTGTGCAATTAAATTATCTTTGAGCTCGTTAAAAGCTCTTACAGCTGAATCGTCCAACTGTATGGAAGTTTTACGGGACATTTTTTTGGATACTTCACCATTTTGACCTTCCAAATACATTGTTAGCGGTGTTGCAATTTTTGCGTAGTTTTGTACAAATTCTCTGTAATAGCCGGTAAGGCCTAGGAAGCTTCTAAGCTCTCGAATGTTTTTTGGAATTGGATACTTTAATATTGTAGATATCTTTTTGGGGTCTGTTTTGATTACATTGTGGGAAACAACGTAGCCAAGGAAAGTGGTTTCTAATTTGAAGAACTTTGATTTTTCAATTGAAATTTTCATATTTGCGTTCAGCAATATATCAATTATAACGATTAAGTCCTTGTAGTGTTGTTCTATTGTTTTAGAAAATATAATAATGTCATCCATATATACGTGACATGTTTTACCTACTTGTTCTCTTAAAATATCATCCATTGCACGTTTTAATATTCTGGGAGCGTTTGTTAGCCCAAATGGCATTCTCAAGAATTCATATTTTCCGTTATTTATAGAAAATGAGGTTTTTTTAATGTCTGTTTCTTTCATTAGAATCTGGTGAAACCCAGACTCCAAGTCGATCGTGGAAAAGTATTTAGCCTTTCCAAGATTTGACAAGATCACTGAAGGATCTTGCATTGGATATTCTTATAGTCTATAACTAATCTTAGTTTTGCAGTACCATCATCATTAAATCTGAAGCCGATAGAGCATAGGGATACTGCTTGCTATAAATAGCTCTATCGTTTTCGGTGTTTATTTCACCGCGAATATCAGTCCTGAAGGGGACTTGCATGTTTATCTTCGAGTGCTCTTTATTGATAATATTTATTATCTCATTTTCCAAATCCATTCTTTGGTCTGGAGTTGATTCACTCATATTGTTTATTTCATTGTTGTCGGATAAATCAACGACGGCTTGTTCAGGACTCTTTAATCCCAAACTTGAATTTTTGTCGGATACTTCAACGACGGCGCGCTCAGGATTTTTGAATCCCAAACTAGAATTTTTGTCGGATAATTCAACGACGGCGTGTTCAGGATATTTTAATCCCAAACTTGTTTTGCTTTGATTTGCCTCTTCAGACTCAGTTCTGATTTTGGCTTTTTCATCAAAGTATTTTCGTATAATAAATTCTTTTAATGGAAGTATATCGCGTATCAAAAATAGTTATCATATGATTATATTTAATTATTGAATATCCATTTACTGTGGATACTCTTTTGTATATTGGAAGCTCATTCTTATTTTTATAAACTCCTGTTCGAATATAACACGAGGTTGCCCCAGTGTCAATTAATATTTTTAATTTTTTATTTATTTTCGGGTCATTTCTAAATAAGTAGGGTAAGCCTACTCCTGACTTTTGTCTAAAAAATGGTTCTCCTCAATATTATTTAATCGCATAGTTTTGTTTGCCGGTTGGTTAACCGTACCTGTTGGTTCTCTTTTGTTCTGAGGATTATTTTGCTGAGTTGTTAGTGTCTCTGGCTTTTTTTTTTTGATTCCATTTAATCTGATTATAGTTGTTTTTACCATAATTGTTATAACCCTGATTGTACTTTGGCCTATTCTGAATCTGTAAGGATTCATCTATGTCCATCGGTTCTGGCTTGCTTTGCTGAGCTTTATTGGAATTCCATTGATTATGGGAATTATATTGTGGGTTATACTGTCTACCCTGATTCCAATTAAGATTTTTATTTTGATTATAATTGTTTCTATTCTGGCTATCGGGTTGATTAAACCTCAAGTTGTTAGTATTCCTTTGATTATTATGGTTATTATGGTTACTTTGCTTGGGTCTATTATTTGTGATGATGTGAAATTGTTAGCGAAGTGGGCCCTCAAATTATTGCTTTCTAGTTCTTGTACTATTACCATAGCGTTCGGTAAGTTTGGCGGATTCATAAAAAATATGACGTCTGAGATATGGTCGTTGAGGCCAGTTATGAATACTCTTAGAGCTGTCTTTTTGTGTTTTTCGTTCATTTCAGCAGTTAAAGGCTTATTTCTGCCGTAAGTCATAATGGTTTTATTTATTAGAAGAGTAAGTTTTTTATTAACTAACCCATAATATTCCATTATGGACAGTTTTCCTTGACTTAGTACTCCTAAGTCTTGCTCAATTATATGGATTGGACGTTTGTCGCTAAAAACAAAGTCCAACCTTGCCATTATGGCGCCAAAATTTAGTACCGTTCCATTGTGTGTTAGGGCATCGTTTGCTGTGTCAGTTATTTTGTTCCTCAAGATTGATAATGCAGAAAAGAACCTTTCGCTACCTCTAGCATATTGTCCCATGGCTATTTCTGCTGATTCCCTCCAACTCACATATTTGTCTTCTTCTCCTTTAAATTCATTGACTGATTTGATAATTTCAAAGGAAGTTTCACATTTAATATTTGGGTCAATGACTTCTACTTGAAAATTTTCAACCTTTTTTATATTTTGATTTAGTTGTGCTTTTAAACTCACGATCTCATTCCTTAAGGGATTCAATTCATTATTTACAATTTGTGCGATTAATTTTCTCACTTGGTTATTAGCTTGGCTGCTAGAAGCCATTGCAGGTTGTGGTAGGAGCATGGTGAGAATTCTTTCAAAATCGTTTATGAGGTCTTCCACCTTGTTTGATTTTATTTAAATTTTTCTGCTTAAAGTACTTAAATAGAATATAAAAAATAAACAGTATACGCTCACTAATTGTTTTCTTTTCTTCTGGATTTAGTGTGATATCATCTGTTTTCCTTTGATGATCCTGCTGGGGTCGTCCTTCTTGGTTGATTTTAGCGAGGGATGGCCCTCAGCTCTTCCTTCAATTTATTTTTTGTGGTCGTCAATTTTTAGCGAGGGATGGCCCTCAGCTCTTCCTTCTATTTAATTTCTGGTCGTCACTGTTTAGCGAGGGATTGCCCTCAGCTCTTCCTTCTTGTTGGATTTTGTATTTGAATTTGTAATTGTTTTTGAATTTTATTTTTCAGTTGTTTTTTTGTATCAGCTTTAACTTTCACAGTTTTTAAATTTTTTGTATCAGCTTTCACTTTCACAGTTTTTAAATTTTTTGTTTAACTTTGTAAATTGTTTCGTTTTATTTTTTGAGACCGTTTAGTTCTTTGTTAAACCGAAGGTTTATTATGTCGATTACTAATTAGCAGATTGTTGTAAGTAAAAGGGGATTATTTCATTTATTAATTTCCTCCTTTTATTTTCAACACAAACTTTTTTGTCGGTTGGGTTTTTATTAGACCACGCAAGTTCCTTTTCACTTTAAAACCGTTGGTTATTTATTTTAAAGCTTTATTTAGAACAAATTAGGCGTGGCCCCACGTTGGGCGCCAATTAATAACTTCACTCGTGAATTATTTAAAAAAATTTATTTTTATTTTTTATTCACTAAGTTTAAACTTCACAACATTTCCTTAGTATCGACTTTTATTCTTGGTGGTTCACAATTAACTTCTTATACAACCGATCTTCTCGGATGCAAAAACGGACTCCCTGGCCAAGGGCCGCTTATCTGATAATCAAACCTCGGTTTAAGAGAATTGGGGAACTCGTTAAGAGTTGTCAATTGCCAAACGGATTACGCTGCAGTTTTGGGGCTCGCCGGGTGTTGACCGGATGCTTGTGTTTACATTAGCTGGACCCAGCTTAGTTTATGTTAGGAGGACTGCGGCGCAATTGAATCTTAATAATGAACTTCGATTGAAGTGGGGGAGCTAATTGAGATTCTGTGGGAACGCTGAGTAAGGGGATCCCAGCTAAGAATTGTTTATAGGAAATTGTTTACGACTTGGGTAAGGCGGCCGGGCGCTCGAGCTGGAAAGCGTTCTCAGCTAAGAATTGTATATGAAGAGTTTGTTTATAAATTGGGTAAAGAGGCTGGGATCATGAGCTGGATAACATGCATGCCCCGTTCTTTTTCCAGCCACATCCCCAATCAAACTCTTGGCCCCGTGCCCCCTTCTCTTTTTACTTGGGAAACCATTGTGTTTTTTTGTTTTTTAAAATTTTTTTGATCGTTTATTTTATTGCGCGAACACCCGGATGCCCGCGATTCCGAGCCTCACCCGGTACCTTCGTCCGCCTTCGCTGACCAGGACGCAACGCCTGCCGTCCTTCCGCCGTGCCGTCCCGACCGCGGGTGCCTCCTCGATTCCCTCCGGCCACACGCTCCTGGCGATCTCGCGCCAACCGCCTTCCTCTGGGGCCGATACCTGCCGCATGAACTGCGGCCGCGGGCGCGTCGCTCCGGGTGTCGAAGTTTGCCGCTGCAACGGAGGTCTTTGGGTGGCCGGTGGCTCGGGCCACACCCAAGGTCCCTTCTCCAGCGATTCCGTCTCCCCCGTCGTTGCCGTCGTCGGCGGTGTTGGCGGACCCGTGCTCGGTGTCGGCGGAACCCACGCATCCTGCCGGCCTCTCGTCCGGGGATCCCGAGGATACCGGGGACGCCCTCCTCCCATATCCTGGGCTCCTCCCTCGTCGGTACCGTCGCGGGCCCCTCGGGCCACGTCCATACCACCGTCTGCTGTCGCCACCGCACTCCCTCGCCCACAAACGCACGCGTGCTGTGGCTTACGTGCGCGGCCGGCACCTCCGTCCGCACCACCGTCTGCTCTTCCGCCTGTGCCTGGTGGACTTCCTCCTCGTGCGGTTGTAGCATCGGCTGCGCGGTTGATTCCTCGGATTGCCGTTGCGCCTCCGGTCGCTGTGGCTTGGTGTATCGCGGCGTGGGTGGCCGGGCCGGTCTCCACGGCGGCGTGGCCAACGGGGCTCCTCCGTCACTATCTCGGGCTTCGTCCGTGAGCCACTCCCCCTCGTAGCGGGGAGTGGGTGGCATCTCCGGCAGCCACCGCGGAGGGGATGGCGCGCAGGGCTCGTCCCCATCCTCGCTCCTCGGACTGGGCTCCTCGGCCGCGTACCTGGGGGTGAGTGGAACTTCCCACGAGTCCTCCACCGGTGCCTCCCACAGACGTCGCTCTTCCTCCTCCGCCTCCCGCAGACGGGCATGACATCGCGCCGCCGCCCCTTCGTGGTCCTGCCGCAGCCGGATCTGCCACCGCGCCTCCTCCTCCGTCGACCGCTGCTGCTTCTCCGACGGCTCCCGGTCCCGGAACCGTTTCCGAGTTTCCTCGGTGGCCCGACAGACATCCTCTGCGTGGCCCCTCGGGAGTCCCGCTCCTCCGACGTCCGTCGTTTCGCGCGGTATCCGATCGCCCTCCGCCGCTTTCCGGAGCCGCCACTCTCTTTCTTCGACGACGGGATCGCCGACCACCTCCACGTCGCTGTCGGAGCTCACCGCGGGTTCTGGTGAGGAGTCCTCGTCGTGGGTCCGCTCCAGGGCCCGCCGCGGAGTTCGGGTAGGCCGCGTCTCCAACCATCCTTGCCCCGGGCGGGTTTTCTGTAGGGCCGCCATCCTCCTGCACACCTAGGATCTTGTGACGCGTGTGCTCATCTTGGTTTCCTGACTTGTAATGCTCGACCGTCGCCAGGCTCCCCATACATGAAAACTCGGTTCCGCGCCTTCCTTTTGCCCGATACCGTTATGTCCTTTCCTTGGGGCGCTCGCTCTCTTACGGTACAGCTCTCTTTGCAAAACCACTCTCTGTAAACCACAAGTTGTACTCCCTCAGATCACCGCGGCACTCTGGATGCTGCGGTTCGTTGTACCTCTCGGTTCCGTAACCAACTTGCTTGAGACCCTACCTTGATCACCCTTGGTGAGTATCCTTGGAAGTTGTCCTTGGGCCTACACCTTGCTTCGGGGCGTACCTGGGTGGCATCCTTGGGGTATCCTTGGGGCATTATTGAGGTATCCTTGAGTACTATTAGGGTATCCTTGGGGTGTCTTTCGAGTACTATTGTGGTATCCTTGGGGTATGGTTGGGCTATCCCTAGGGTATCTGTTCGTACCCAAAGGTGCTCAACATTACCACACACAACAAATCAAGCAATAGCCAAGTTGGGAACAGTACCAGGGGCTCAGTAGCACCCACTGCATATGAGAATGGCTGATCAGCATATTATATGTCTCACTAACTCACCGTCTCACCGACTCAACGGCACACTGACCCGCCAATGCAGTCAGCGCATTTTGCAGTGTCTGCCAAGCCAACTACACAAACTGCTACCACAATCAAAACTCCCTGACCTACCTACGTACTTTAGAATATAGCTTACTTCACTAATCATTACACTAAACTTCTATGTTCCAAGTAGTATATAAACATGTACCAAATGAAGAATAAATCAGTTATCAACGCATCTCATAACTCCGCGGTTCTACTTCCTATCTCTGGGAATAGGGCTCGTATTACACTATCTCTACTAACAGCTAACCTACGTTAGCTCAACCTCAGCGCAGTTCCGCATCGCCTGTGGTCCGGCATCGCAGTAACCATCGTTACCATTGCCGCGACGCGATCGTCCTGCCAGCAAAGCGTCCCCGTGCCATCGACAAGTACTCATTACCCCCTTGTCCCGCGGTGTGACCCGGAAGTGTCTACTTCGGTTAGGCACAAACATTGGTGACCCCGACGTGATCCTTTAACAACAAAGGATCACACTCAAGCAACCCCCTTCCCACTAAAGGACTCACAGCTTTATCCAGATTCACAGGATACGCTTCTTCTTCCAGCGTCAGAGGAACTCAGCTTAATCCAGCTTCACAGGATACGCTTCTTCTTCAAGCGTCACAGAAACTTCAGCTTAATCCAGCTTCACAGGATACGCTTCTTCTTCCAGCGTCACAGTAGATCAGCTTAATCCAGCTTCACAGGATACGCTTCTTCTCCCAGCGTCAGAGGAACTTCAGCTTCATCCAGCTTCACAGGATACGCTTCTTCTTCCAGCGTCACAGGAACGTCAGCTTAATCCAGCTTCATAGGATACGCTTCTTCTTCCAGCGTCACAGGAACTTCAGCTTAATCCAGCTTCACAGGATACGCTTCTTCTTCCAGCGTCACAGGAACTTCAGCTTCATCCAGCTTCACAGGATACGCTTCTTCTTCCAGCGTCACAGGAACGTCAGCTTCATCCAGCTTCACAGGATACTCAGCTTCATCCAGCTTCACAAGATTCTTTGTTTCCAAGACACACAATATGTCTACTTCATTCATAGAGGAAACAAGTCACACAAGAATCGATTTACACAATCGATTACTGACACCCAAAACGAGCTGCAAGGGAAAATCCAACAGTTCATTAAGAATTATGGCAAGGATTCTGTCGACCGACGCCACCGAGACGGCTATTATTCCGGTAAGCTAAATCAGTTAAACGATCTCTGGCAGCAGTTTTGCGACCTAGATGAAGAAGTCCAGCAAGCGGCATTACCCACTGGAAGTGAGTACTCTTCACGATTAGTAGCACTTACGGAGCTGGTCGAAAAATATCAGAATATCTTTCTGGACAACATGCCGACTGGAAGCGGGCTTCCGAAGGTCCCGAGACGAACGTCGGCCAACATCAAGATCACAACAAGAGATCAAGTCAAAGGAGATTCCGCAATTGACACGGTGATCCGACAGTTGCAGAGAAGATGCAACGAATTGGAGTCATCATTAAGATTAGCCTCGAACGCCCCAACCGTGTCCCCAGCCCTACAAAGGCACCTGGATCTCCATTGGGCGTTACTGAGCCAAGCCTATGACGAATTGGATAGCACACCTGGGGCCGCAGCTCTGGCAGAAGCAGAGCTAGCTCAATTCCACACATTATACGAGGAATACGAAATGAACCTGCTTCGAGAAAACGACGCGCCAATGAGCCTAAGCTTGGCATTTCCGCCAATTAGCATTCCAGAGTTCAACGGCGAGTATCTAGACTGGCCACGGTTCCATGATCTCTTTGTGGAATTTGTACATAATAAGCCATATTCGGCCAGTCAAAAACTACATATTCTACAGAGTTCGCTTCGTGGTGAAGCGAGGAACGTTTTGACAGACACAGCCTTCTCACAGGGTAGCTATGACGACACCTGGTTGCGTTTGAAGTCCAGGTACCAGAACGGAAAAATACTAGTATTCGCTGCCATAGCAAAAATGATTGACCATAAGCCTATAGACGGTTCCTTGCGCCAACTAAGGGCCTTACATGACACTATAAAAAACTCAATGAATTCTCTTAAACACCTCGATGTCAGCACAAAATCCTGGAATCCAATCCTGTGTTTTCTTATCAGAAGAAAACTAGACCAGCAATCGCTAGCTGCTCCAACGTTAAGGAGTATACTGACGTTTGTTGAGCGGCGCGCTTGCATGCTGGAGACGATAAGCGCTCAACCTACAGAAACACTCCGCTATCAGTCAGTTCACAACGAAGAGAGCTGTAAGATTTGTCACCTAGAACAACATAATCTTAGAGCATGTAGCCGTGTCCAGCAAATGGACCCCAAAGCACGGCGACAAGCCATTATTCAAGTAGGAGCATGCACAAATTGTTTGTCTACAGCTCATAAGGTTGAAAACAGTGGATCACCGACCACTTGTGAAGTCTGCCAGCAACGGCATCATTCACTGTTACACCAAGGACCGACTAGCAATCCAGTGGCCGGCGCAGTAACTATTGCAGGCTACGACGACGAAGGAGGATATACTCTGCTCGCGACCGCCAAGGTATCATTACAAGGGCCAAACGGTCAATTACAAAAATGTCGCGCTGTAATAGATGGTGCATCACAAGTGAATCTTATCTCAAGGAGAATGGCAGATCTGCTATCTCTTAAGGAAAGGCCACCGATTGAAATATGTGGAATCGGAGGAAAAATATCAACAGCAATTAGATCAACACTAAAGCTCTCATAAGATACAACAGGGTTTGAAAAACTAACAGAGGTATTTATTATTCCCACAGTCATTACAGACCAACCGTCAGTACCGATTAATAACGATCTTAATATTCCCGAGGGACTGCCCTTAGCAGATCCTGACTTTCGGCAACCTGGACCCATTGACCTAACCTTAGGGGTTGAGGTGTATTCTCGTGTAATAAGTTTCAAGTTATTTGAATGGTAGATCTCAGAGGGTTTTATTCAAAAACGCTGTTTCCAAGATGATCAACGTGACATCTGGAGTGCCTCAGGGCAGTCATTTAGGCTCTTTGCTGATTACTCTGTTTATAAATGATCTTCCTTCGATCGTAAATCACTCTCGTGTACTAATGTATGCTGATGATGTTAAGCTTTGTTTTTCATATAATAATATTGAATCTGGTTTCTGCTTGCAGTCAGACATAAATAGATTCCAGGAATGGTGTCAGTACAACCTTTTGAATTTAAACTATCTTAAATGCAACGTTATGACTTTTTATAGGGGTACGCCAACGTTCATGAGTTACTCTCTTCAGAACATGTCCTTGGACCGAATATACTCAGTAAACGATTTATGTGTTCTCCTAGATCCTAAACTTAAATTTGACTCCCACATAACCTCTACTGTAAATAAAGCTACGAGTGTTCTTGGGTTTATAAAGCGTTGGTCTAAAGAATTTGATGATCCATACACTACCAAATTATTATTTACCTCACTTGTCCGACCTAATTTAGAATACTGTTCTTCCGTTTGGAGTCCTCAGTATCAAGTGCACATTGACCGTATAGAGTCCGTACAGAAACAATTTCTTCCTTTTGCCTTACGTGGTTTGAACTGGGATCAAAACGTCAGGTTGCCTTCTTACTCAAGTAGATTGCTATTAATTAATTTGCCTACTCTAGTAAGCCGTAGAATTATGCTTGGTACTATTTTTATGAATAATCTTATCAGAGGCGATATTGATTCTGTAGATTTGGTAAGCCGCCTAAGTTTCAATGTTCCTGTTAGACTATGCGAAACTACCATCCTATCAACTTGCCACGATGTTCATCTAATTTTAGTCAGCATGAGTCCTTTCGCGTTCTTTCTAATAATTATAACAACCTATATCATTTAATTTGTTCCTCAACTTCTATCCCTGTACTAAAAACTAAAATCTTAGCTCATTTGCTTTAATCTTGTTGATCTATGTTTTGTCCTGTCTTTATTTGTTCTATGTACCTTCCTCGCGAACCGTATTTGCCCGAAATAAAAATGGGCCCGCGCGTAACAAGCACGTGCTTGGTGTCGTTTGGGCCACTTGTTTGTACTGCTCTTAGTGCATCAACGTTCAACAACAATAAAAAAAAAACCCGGTGAATTTCTTGAACTAGGACCTAATAAACCATTGGCACAAGGCACTAGGCTTGGTTATGTAATCACAGGTTATCTCAATAAAGAGACCTCATCTGATACGGAAATCAAACCTATTCTCGTAGAAGACCGAGATGATCTTGCAGAACCGAATGCTGCTTATGAGCCAACGAAAGATAGCAAACGGCAAAATGAGATTTCACTCGATGAAGAAAGGATTCATTTAACGAACTTAGCATTGATGGTTCATAAAATAAAGGAACCGCCACAGTTGAAGGAAGGATCCACCTCAGTCAATGATTTGTTAGGTGCTTCCTATACAATTCGGTCAAGGGCTGACCGACATCACGACTTAATTGAGGGTACCCCTCAATGGGGGGGAGAATGTTCGTACCCAAAGGTGCTCAACATGACCACACCCAACAAATCAAGCAATAGCCAAGTTGGGAACAGTACCAGGGGCTCAGTAGCACCCACTGCATATGAGAATGGCTGATCAGCATATTATATGTCTCACTAACTCACAGTCTCACCGACTCAACGGCACACTGACCGGCCAATGCAGTCAGTACATTTTGCAGTGTCAGCCAACTACGCAAAGGCAACTACGCAAACTGCTATCATAATCATAATTCCCTGACCAACTTTAGAATATAGCTTACTTCACTAATCATTACACTAAACTTCCGTGTTCCAAGTAGTATATAAACATGTTCCAAATGAAGAATAAAACAGTTATCAACACACCTCTTAACTCCGCGGTTCTACTTCCTATCTCTGGGAATAGGGCTCGTATTACACTATCTCTACTAGCAGCTAACCTACGTTAGCTCAACCTCAGTGCAGTTCCGCATCGGCTGTGATCCGGCATCGCAGTAACCATCGTTACCATTGCCGCGACGCGATCGTCCTGCCAGCGACAAGTACTTATTACCCCCTTGTCCCGCGGTGTGACCCGGAAGTGTCTACTTCGGGTGTCTTTTGGGTACCCTTTGGGGTATTGTTGGGGTGTCCTTCGGGTATCCTTAGGGTATCGTCGGGCACACTTAGGGGTATTGTTGAGATGTCCTTCGGGTATCCTTAGGGTATCGTTGGGCTATTCCTAGGGTATCCTTCGGGTGTCCTTTGGGCACACTTAGGGTATTGTTGGGGTATCCTTCCTGTTTGAAGTGATGTGCTTTTGCTACTGTTGTTGTCGACCTTGTCCGTGTCCTTCCCGCCTGGCCTAACCACGGATGACTCTGGCAAATGCCCGACGCTGAATCCTGTTGCCTTGCGGGTGGATCCCTACACGTTACCCGTATCCTTGTGCGTTTTGTAAGTGTCCCTTCCACCTGCCGTAATCGCGGATGACTCTGGCAACTGCCCGACGCTGAATCCTGTTGCTTGCGGTCGGGATCACCATCCACCCTTATCCCCGTCCTTGTGACCTATACTTATGGTTGATCTTTCTGCGTGGCGTTTGTATGACTCTCGCTTCGTCCTGACGCATAATCCTTTGGCCTCGTAGTCTGGATTAACGTGAAATCCTTATCCATGTCCTTGTTCTATCCTGATTGTCCTTTCCGTGTGGCGTATGGATGACTCTCGCTTCGGCCTGACGCCTAATCCTGTCGCCTCGTACCTGTCGTTAGACAATCTGACGTTTCTGCTGTCTGCTCGTTTTGTCGTTGCATGAGCTCGCCAACGTGAACTGTCCTTTCTTTCTTCGACTGTGTGTGGCGAATTTTACAGATCACTGGAGAGATGAAACCTACAACCTGATAAGGGCCATCGTACATCGGGGCTAGTTTCGCAACGAATCCTTCAGCCGCTTTGGACAGGTGATGTTCCTTGGCCCACACTATGTCGCCCACCGCTGGTGACCATTGCCTCCTTCTCAGATTGTAGTGTCTGGCTTGGTCCTGGGACGCCTTTTCCATATTTCGCCGCGTGATCTCGAATACCTCTCTTAGTTTGTTGGCATTTTCCTCAGGGGTCTCCGTAGCTCGTCCAGTGCCTAGGGTTTCCTTATCACATAGGCTGCTGGGTAGACGTGGTTCCCTTCCCTGGGTAAGAAAAGCCGGTGTATGGCCGGTGGATTCCGATGTGCTCGTGCTCACTGCTAGCATAATCTCCGGCCACCTATCGTCCCAGTTTCTCTGGTCCTGCCCTCCGAATTGCGCAATCATGGTCTTGACCGTTCTGTTTGCTCGTTCGGTCGGATTCTCTTGTGCTGTGTATGGCGCGGTGAATTGTTGACTGCTACCCATCTCAGCCAGGAAATTTTTAAAGATGAGGTGTAACGAACTGATTTTGTGTCTGCTCACTACGAGATTCGTGCGGCTAGCTCAGAAGATTGTGTGTTCTTCCCACTAAATTTATATGACGTGATTGCCCGTGGAGCAGTGAGAAAACAAAGGGTTCAAATGGAAATAGTGGGATTTATTCTCGTGGCATTAGTACAGCGGGTGTGTGCGCAATCATGGTCTTGACCGTTCTGTTTGCTCGTTCGGTCGGATTCTCTTGTGCTGTGTATGGCGCGGTGAATTGTTGACTGCTACCCATCTCAGCCAGGAAATTTTTAAAGATGAGGTGTAACGAACTGATTTTGTGTCTGCTCACTACGAGATTCGTGCGGCTAGCTCAGAAGATTGTGTGTTCTTCCCACTAAATTTATATGACGTGATTGCCCGTGGAGCAGTGAGAAAACAAAGGGTTCAAATGGAAATAGTGGGATTTATTCTCGTGGCATTAGTACAGCGGGTGTGTGGCTGGGCTGGCTTCGGTGTCTCCTGACTCTGGCTCCGCCGGCTGCTGGCGCTCCTCTTTCTGGCTCCTCGACGCGTTGACTCGGCTTCCGCTGGATCCTGGGTTTCGGGACGCTCGTAGTGGCCGCCTCTGCTTGCTTGCCGACGCGATGCCTCGGAGTCGCTTGTTGCGCCTTAGGCTCGCAGAGAGTTCGCCCTTGTGGGCTTAGGGAAGCGTCACCGTTCTCAGACTAGGGTGAACAAGCCATGCTCTCCAGGCCGACGCCTTTCGAGGCAATACCTGTCCCTTGCTCTGTCCCGGACGGTCCCGCTAGGTTCTTGCTCAAATCGCGCTGACAGTCAAGGCTGCCGCCAGGAAGCTGTCTAGCAGTTCACTTTGCTTTACGCCTAGCGCAGACGAACGTTCCACCCGGCTTCACCCTAATGCGTGATGTCCTTGACGCTCCTGCGCTCCCCAACTTCGCCGGTAATCGCAGGGCTCTCCAGGCGGCCGCCTCTTCAAACCGCAAATCGATCTACCGCTCGTTCGTCACGCCAGGTCCTGCTTGGTCGGGCAAGGTACGCTGGGTCGCAGACAACTTTCCTCCCCCAAGCTGACGGTTCTTCGTCGCAGGACTCTTCTGCTTGTCTCTGACAGACCCGCGGGCGACTCGACAGGGTGTGGTCGTGACAAAGTTGGAAAACAAACGCCTTGACTTAGCCGCGTGATGCCTTCTAGAACTCAGCCACTTGTGTCTCAATTCGGAGATTCCTGATGTCCCAATCCCGAACGTGTCGACGTGGCGATCTTGCTCCTTGTGTGCTTCCCACGGCGCTGCTTCCGACGCTTGGTTGTAGCTCCCTCGTAGATTACTTGCTTGACTGACTGTTTACTTGGTACTTTAACTGATCTTGAAGGTTTGACTCCTCGTGATCGACTGATCCAGCTGCCAGCGCTCTGCGGCCTTATATAGGGCCTCCGGGAACCGTTATTTCCCCTTTGCGCACGGCCCGCTGGATCTCTCCACTCTGGGTCCAAAGTCCGTGCCTCCTGGTTGACCTACTTATCCTTCACGTACCGCTTCCAATCGATGCACCGCCCACTGCAGTAGTCCCGCTGATTCCCGTGATGCTAGTGGCACACCTGTGTGCCGCTCCACTACCGAAATGTGGCACTTCCTCTCCCGGTCCAAAGTTAACGGGAGAGTCCAAAGTCCGGTGGAGTTCCGTTATCCGCTTTTGCACACGGCACTCTTGCCTTGCCCGCGAAGTCTTCATTCCCTCTCGATCTCCATGCTTGGTCTCCAAACTCTCTCGCTCTCCGTCCTTGGTCTCCAAACTCTCTCGATCTCCATCCTTGGTCTCCAAACTCTCTCGCTCTCCATCCTTGGACTCCTCTTTCTCCTCGCCGCGCCGTTACTACTCGAATTCGCCGCATATCTGGTAAGCGGCCGGCCATCTGCTTCTATTTGTGGGGAGTTATTTAACTCCTCACAGTTTGTTTTGCCAAAGGTGCTACTCGTGATTTTGCGCATAGCAGCCTACTTACTATTGTACCGGTGAATGTGATCGTACGAAAATAAGCACCCGTTCCATACGCGACTTCTGACGCATCAGAAAATATGTGCAGTCGAATGACTGTTGGTTCTGCCGGTGGAAGCGGATGCCTAGCGAGCACAATGGTAGCCAATACCTGACTATCATTTCGAAATGTCTGCCAATGGGTTGTATCTTCCTTGTCCAATTCAGTATCTTAGCCTAACGATTTTTGCCATAGTTGCTGCATAAATATTTTTGCTGCTGTCGTTATAGGGCATAGTAACCCTAGTGAATATTTTTGCTAATTCAGAGCACATAACTCGTTTTGTGATCGTCCCTTGTTCGTATGGCGTCGCGCGTCCTTGGAGCTTATCTTCCTTAGGGTTCCAGACTATCCCTAGTGTTTTATTGTTACATCCGAGAATTTGCTGAAATCGAGGTCGTCCCTTGGAATATCCTAAATCAACTCAAGGTGGTTTGCGCACCACTTGCTCAACCTTAGTTGTGCCGACCCTAGAATTGCGCAAATCTGCTCTCGTTGCCATATCGCCTCCTCCAGCGTGCCGGCTCCAGATAAGCAATCGTCGACATAGAAGTTTTGTTGAATGGCGTCTAGGCCTAGCTGCTGGCTTGTCGGCGCTCTCTGTGCCAGATGTTGTAAACATTTTGTTGCTAAGTAAGGCGCACATGCAGTCCCGTATGTCACCGTACTTAAATGGAAGTAACGCATTTTTTCTAGTGGGTTTCGTCGCCATACTATGAGCTGATAGCCCTTGTCTTCAGGATGAACCCAGATTTGTCGATAGATTTTTTCCACTTCTGTTGTGAACACGAACCGGTGAGTTCGGAACCGTAATAAAACTGATAGCAAATCACTCTGAACTGTCGGCCCGACCCCTAGTGTGTTGTTAAGGCTCTTTCCTGTTGAGCTAGGCGCCGAAGTGTCAAAGACCACTCTTAATTTTGTGGCGGAGCTGTCTGGTTTTAGGACGGAATGGTGGGGAATGAAGTAATGATGTCATTGCAGGTAGCTCGGTGTTAAACGTATCTAGCTTCCAAAATTTTTCCAGGGGTGGTAACGTATCCTCCCGTGTTATTGCCGTGTCAATCGTCGCCTCACTGCGCCGAACACAATCCACCCAAGAGAGGTTTCTTGTAGAGTTGGCTTATCATTTCCCAAATCGATAAGTTTGGGTCTTATCAATCGTGAGTATCTGAATCCGACGGTTGGTTTTTCGTCAGTTGTCGTAAGATAAACACATCGATCTCCTTCTGAAATTTTGACCTTAACGATGACAGCAGCACACGTGCCCGTGACGAAGATCCCTGCGCCTGTTGCCCAACTTCTTGCGATATGCTAAAGGTGGGGAGCGCAAGTTGATCTGCCATCCTTCTGAACATGAGATTTAGCTGAGAGCCAAGGTCGACGATTGCACGACAATTTTCTCGCTTTCCGGTTTGTCCTTGTACTGCCACAATGGCTGCGGCGAGTAATACGTACATATTCGGCTGTTGTTCAAGGGCGAACGCAGACACCTTGTTGATCAATGGGATTTGCTGATTTGGCCCTGAAGCATCCATCGCTTGTAATGGTTGATCTCGGGTAACAATGGCCAATGTCGGTGAGTTGGCAGAATCTTCGAAGGCGGCTAACGTATACTGATTTAGTTTTCGCCGCATTAAGAACCCTATAATTGGATCCCAGCTCTTCGTGCTGATTTCCAGGTTTCTTAAAGTACTCATTGAATTCTTGACCTTGTCATGTAAGGTCCTGAGTTGGCGTGAAAGGCCATCTATAGGCTTTAAGTCAACGATTTTTGCTATGGCGGCGAATACTAGTATCTTTCCATTCTGGTACCTGGCCTTCAACCGCAACAAGGTGTCGTCATAGCCTCCCTGTGAGAAGGCTGTGTCTGTCAAGACGTTCCTCGCTTCACCATGAAGCGAGCTTTGTAGAACATGTAGTTTTTGACTGACCGAATATGGTTTATTGTGTACTAGCTCTACAAAAAGGTCATGGAACCGTGGCCAGTCTAGATACTCGCCATTGAATTCCGGAATGCTAATTGGCGGAAGCGCCAAGTTAAGGCTCATTGGCGCGTCGTTTTTTCGAAGCAGGTTCATTTCTTTTTCCTCATATAATGTGTGGAATTGGGCTAGCTCTGCTTCTGCCAAAGCTGTGGCCCCAGGTGTGTTATCCAATTCGTCGTGGGCTTGCCTCAGTAACGCCCAATGGAGATCCAGGTGCCTTTGTAGGGCTGGGGTGACGGTTGGAGCGTTCGAAGTTAATGTTAATGATGATTCCAATTCGTTGCATCTTCTCTGCAACTGTCGGATTACCGTGTCAATTGTGGAGTCTCCCTTTACTTGATCTCCTGTTGATGTTGGCTGAAGTTCGTCTGGGGGCCTTCGGTGGACCGCTTTCAGTCGGTATGTTGTCTCCGTTTCTTCTGAAAAAACAATGGGAAAGTTGTGGCATGCCTTAAGCCTGCGTATAGGCGCCGGAGAGGATCCACCCCAAAACCGTCTTCTGGACCATTGGCAGTTCCTCGTCGACCATGTGGAAGCCCGGCTGTATCACCTTCGGGTAGACGTCCGCGCTTAGGATCAGGGAAATGGTGGCTGGCCGATGGAACCGATCATCATCGAGCGGTAGCTCTCTAAACTTCTTAATTACGCTCTCATTTAGCGCACGGATGGGGGTGCGGATACGCACGTTCGATTCGATCTTGAGGACCACCTCCAGCTTGATCGCCTCGTCGACCTTCGACCGAATCGTCGCCGTGCAGATGCTCTCATCTCCCACGTTTGTTGTCGGCAAACGAAACGCGGCGGCCATGGATGGATCGCTGGAGCTTGTCGGGGTGCACGGATCGATGAGTGCGGCGGTGTCGAACGTCATCTCCCCGGTCTGGACGATTACCAAAGCAGTCGGGAGGCCGTTGACGCTATGACGTTGGAGAAGTGCCGCGAGCGACGGAGCTGGTGTCGAGGAGGCACGTTCTGCACCGGTCACCGCTACGACAGCTCCCAGTGGAGTGTTTGTGTGCGAAACAGTACTAGTTTATGAGTACTTGTTTATGAGAACTGCACGCAGCCGCTTCTCTGCTATCAGCTTTAGGAACCTCTTACACTTCCGAAGTGGATGGATTCCGCGTCAGTCTTGGCATCGGTAGGATTGAATACCTCTCGTACGTCTGCTATCCAATGCCTGAGCGCTACGTGGACGGGGAGCCCTTTTCCTGGTTAGAGTGTGGGTAAGGAAAAAACAACCAGGGCTGATTAACAATGACGTGGATAATGGTTACGGACTAAGGTGTATGATAACGTGGCTCGTTACTATGTAGTTTTGGACGGCACTCAGAAAGAAGAATCATCTTGGTCACTGGACGTTTGACAATGCCGCCTGCCGTACGAATGTCGACTACGCGGACACTGCCATCGGTTCCCGGAAAAACGGAGTATACTCTTCCGAGCCGCCCCTCATTTGAGGGCAAATTGTCATACTTAATGACGATCATGTCGCCGACGCGCAGATTTTCAGTGGGAACTTGCCCCTTGATGCCCTTGTGGAGTTCCTTAAGGTACTCACCCTTCCATCGAGTGCGGAATTGTTGATGGAAAGACTTTAAGTGCTGTCACCAGTTCAGAATGGACTTGGATTCGCCGTTTACTTCAGGTTCCACTATGGGCACAAGAAAGTGCCCTGGTGTCAACGCTAAGAGATCAGTTGGATCCTCGGAAATGGGAGATAGCGGTCTGGAATTCAGACAAGCTTCTATTTTCGCTTGAAGCTTTTGATACCAGCTTCTCATAGGCCGCCCATATGGGGTGCCCCAGGAGGAATGAATTGCTAGGTGAGCAATCGGTCACAGATTCTTAAGCGGCTTGCAGAAAGTCTCGGGAAAGCACGGTGGAAGCGCCGACGACGGTATTTCCATTGTCGGACTGGACTTGGCGAGGACACTCTCTTCTAGATACGAAACGAGCAAAGGCGGCAAAAAACTTTTCAGTCGTTAAGTTGAAGTCTTGATTGCGAGCATCGGCGAGTGCAGACGTGCATTTATTTCTCTTGTGCTCCGGAAGACAATCGTTGAAAAAAAAAGCCCGATATAAAATAAAAATAAACGGCGAAAAGACGCTTATTGCGAAATTGTCGCAAGTTACTATTATTTTGTGTTTTTAATTAGTGCTTCTAATACTAAAATACAAATAAAAGCAAAAAAACAAACGTATAAGGTGATGAACCCAATCGGAGTTCGAGCGCAGCGCCAAGGTAAGCAAGACGAGCGTCGGCTCTCGCTGCAAAAGAGCAATGCATACTTCTCTTTCGTATCGACAGCCGAAGCAGCAACAACAGAAGCTTCTGCCGTAGTCGATCCACCGCGATCGTAAGCCCCAACACCTTCCAACGAACTCAAGCCTATTCACAACGAAAGGGCGCGCTCTCTCTATCCGTCTATGTCTGCGTAGGTGCAGAGCGGGGTAAGCGATAAATGCATTTCCCCTCTTCCTGGCCCTGCCTCACCCCAACTGCCCACATGCCTGGCCACGGTTACCAGCACAGTGACGTCATTAGCAACTGTAAGTGCAATGACAACAACAACAACATCAGTTTCGTCTGTATGCCCGATACAGTCGATCGTTTTACTTGCTGTGCCAGCGGACTTATCAACAGCAGCTAGCGCAGCACCGACAGGACACGAAAATGGGTAACGTCGCAAAAATCAATCGGGCTTCCTTAAGCCAAGGAACTGTGCAAAACTCTAATACTGCAAATAGACTTGAACTTTTGGATGACGCGTCCGACGAAATCCTTTCTGCAGTCTTGGATACGGACAAAAAGAAAGCGAGACCGCCTCCGCTTTATATTCGAGAGAAAAACTTCAACAACCTTGTTAATATAATTATCGATCTGATTGATAAAGATAGCTTCCACAACTTCCACTTGACTAAAGGAGACATACATGAAACAAAGATCCAAGTTAAAAGCGAAGAAAGCTTTAGAAAATTGACGGAGCTCCTAGACGCCAAGAAAAAGAACTCCTATACCTTCCAGCTAAAAAGTAGTAAAGGTCAACAAGTTGTCATAAAAGAAATCGAGCCAGACGTAAGCACTGCTGAAGTCGAACAGGCACTAAAAGATAAAGGTTTACGTTACCGAAACAAACAATCGCAACCTCTTTCAAAAGTGGAACTTGTACCTGACTATAAGACGCTCAAGAAAAACGAAGTCCATTCCATCTACAATCTGCATTTTCTATTGCATCGCAAAATCTCGGTTGAAGAGCCGCATAAACGCAATGGCCGAGTCCAGTGCGTGAATTGCCAGGAATACGGGCACACCAAATCTTACTGCACACTCCGCTCTGTATGCGTCGCTTGCGGAGGGTTGCATACCTCTGCTAAGTGTAAATTAAAAAATGAGCCAAATATCAAAAAGTGTAGTAAGTGCAGAGGAGACCACACAGCAAACTACACAGGCTGTCCAGTATACAAGGAGTTAAAAAATCATATCAACCAAAGAGTGTCAACAGCGCAATCTCACCACACACAATTGATACCAAATCCACACCTGAAGTTTTCTTTTCGTCAGTAGCCCGATCTTCACTCGGCAGTTCCACTATAAATAAAAACGTAAGTTTTGCATGCGTTATTAAATCGGGTCATGCGAGCCCTTCGTACAATGTCCAATTACCACCTACAGTCTCTTACCAACCTGCAGGGCACACAGAAAATAAAATGGAAACGATGATGCTCAGATTGCAACTTAGTATGGATGAATTAATATCTTTTAAGCGAACGACCATGCAAAGTATGTTGACAAATTAAAATATTTTTATTCAGATGCTTTAAAACACCTAATCAAAATAATCAATGGCTCTCCTGCGCATTGCACTGTGAAATGCCAACGGCGTTTCACGGCACAAGCTTGAGCTAGCACAATTTAAGAATGACAATGAAATCGACGTAATGTTACTTGCAGAAGCCTACCTTACCAACAAATACAATTTATAAATCCGAGGGTATATGTTTTACAATACCAATCATCCTGATGGAAAGGCCCATGGAGGCACTGGAATCCTGATTAAAATCCGCATCAAGTACCACTTCCACAACACGTTTGCTACTAACTGCATGCAAGCCACTTCTATATACAGTTGGGTTGTCACAATCTAGCTCCATTAGCGGTATACTGTCCTCCTCGATTCACGATATCCGAGGCCCAGTTTACGGACTACTTTAACTCACTAGGCAAATACTTTATAGCAGCAGGAGACTATAACGCCAAGCATACGCACTGGGGATCTCGCCTCGTGACGCCGAAAGGTATACAACTGTATTACGCAATTATAAAACCTAGTAATAAACTTGACTGGGTTTCCCATGGTTCACCTACACACTGGCCTAAAGACCCCCGAAAACTGCCGGACTTGATTGACTTCGCATTTACCAACAACATCCCACGAAATCTGAAATTCCATACTTCAGAAGACATAGTAGTATCCCAGCACATCAATTCGGCTATCGCGAAAAACATGGAACTATCGAACTGGTGAAATGAAAAAAAAGAATACTGCACTGCGGTATTTATGGACGTCGCTCAAGCATTCGACAGAGTATGGCTTGACGGCTGTTCGGAGCAGATCGCCAGCGCCTAGTCATGCGCGCATAGGTGTACGACGGCACCTGCATCGCTCTCTGCTTATCTTTCGCCTTCTTTCTTATACCCATAAAGCTGTCGCTTATCTATTCAGCAACTACTTTGTAAGCCTGCATATGTCTATATGAAGATCTTGGAGCCAAGCTTTTTACACATTCACAGTCCGTCTGCCGCTCCGAATAAAAGCTATACATTTTAATATAACCTATTCGTGCGTTATTAATTATAAATATAATGGTGGCATATTTGTTGTCTTCCCCACAAACATTTGGTGACCCCGACGTGATAGCAGTTTTAATTGGAGTCTGCAACTCGGTTTCGCGATTGTTTAATATAGTTTAAACAAACGCTTTGTTTCGCTGTCGTTATCGTGCATTCGGTCACAAACAGACGAACATACATACATATGTGCATATAAAAGTGCACAGCCGGCCGTTTGATTTTTTGTACATTTTGCGCTGTGAAAAAGCACCAAATTTGTGTTGTGCAAATAGTTCTTAACAAAGTGAATCGCATTTAATCTTTGTTAATAGCGCATATTACATATATACATTTACATATAGCCATACATACATTCGTTTGCCAGTTACATAATCCGCTGTTGCTAGGCAGGCAATTTATCGGCAAGAACAACAACAACAAAGTTAAAGGTTCCGTTGCATCTCGGCGACGCTTGTTAACCTTCACGTTTTCGCGGTAAAGGGCATACGGTGTTTTGTGCCTCTTACGCGGTCGGACATTTTACTTTACTTCATTTTCATTTCATTTTTTTCTTTCTCGTGATTGAAAAATGTCTGATACGGAAAACTCGGTTCGGGCTCAAAATGAATCCACAAGTGACGTCGACTACTACCGAGTCAAAGCCCAATCTATTTTGCGGCAAATGAGCTCGATGAAATGCTATTTAAACGCTGATACGGTTAATCAGTTTGACGAATCTGATTTGCTGGCGCGAATGGAATGGATCAATTCCTTAAGCCAGGCATTTGATTCTGCGCAGACATCGTTGGAAAGACTGGACTTTGCAGAGATCTCGAGCGACCATCGGATTGAATTTGCTGAAGTCTTCATGGATGTGAAGGCGAAACTAAGCCGAGGCTTGGTGGCTCATCGCAAGTCACAATTGCCGGCTTCAACCGCTGCAAATTCAACATCTATTGACATCACTAATAATGCGGATCTTTCTTTTCGATCTAGAAAGCCTCGGTTGCCAAATTTGGAAATTGCTCGTTTTCATGGATCCTACTCTGAGTGGCCGGATTTTCTTGCGACTTTCACTACGGTCATCGGAAATGATGATGAGCTAAGCGACATTGAAAAATTACAATATTTGCGTTCGAGTTTGGGCGGCGTGGCTCTGGAAACCATACGCTCGCTCGAACCCTCGAATGCTAATTTTAAAAAGGCTATGAATTTGCTGGTTAATCGATTTGATAATAAAGTTTTACACTTTCAGGCACATGTTCAGGCAATATTCGGTTTAAAGGGTGTCGAGAAGGGATCTTTGAAGGGTCTTCGGGAGCTGAGCGATTGCATGAATTCGCATCTGCGAGCAATTCGAACCCTGGCCAATACGCAACAAATTTTGGATGGACTTTTAATTCACATCGTCACTCGGATCAGAGGACGCGGGAAAAATGGGAAGAGGATTTGTCAATCACTGAGCTGTCTACCTGGGATGCTATGGAGTCGTTTTTGGAAAAGAGGTGCAGGATGATGGAAAACTTGGATCAAGCCTTGGTAACTCAAACACCAGGCCAGCAGGTGGGAAAAAACTTGCACAAATATAACCAAAATACACTTATTGCATCTGCTACTAACTCAAATCATTTGACATGCTTATTTTGCGATGCACGGGATCATTATTTGCCAAAGTGTCCTCGATTTTTAAATTTGAGTCCGAATATTCGATATAAAGAAGCAAAGAAGTTGCACCTTTGCCTCAACTGTTTGCGCAAGGGGCATAGTTTGCAGCAATGCAAGTCGACTCACTGCAAGTATTGTCGCATGAAGCATCATTCATTATTACACATGACCCATGACCCATCCGCAACATCAACCTCATTTTCATCTCCATCATGCGATCCATCCTTGAGCTCTCAGCCATTACCATCTACTTCATCAGCATTAGTATCATGTTCGCATACATCATCGCATCCTGATCATCATTTACCAAGCCCTCCACCCAAAGCCTTAAATATTTTGCCGATCGACTACGTGTTGCTTCCAACTGCTATTATCTACGTCAGAAATAGAATTGGAGCATTTATGCCTTGCCGAGCAATTTTAGATTCGGCCTCCCAGCTAAACTTCATAACCTCTCGCTTAGCCAACCAACTAAACTTGAATCACAGAAGATCGCAAACGTCGATTTCTGGGATAGGAGAATCTTCCATGATCTCTGATAAGACTGTCGATATTCTTGTGCAATCACGGGATGCAAGCTATCGAGCGGCATTCACAGCGGTTGTGGCTCACAGTATTACTGATTATCAACCCCATTTCAATATAAATGCAACATCGTGGAGGATACCGCAAAACATTTCACTCGCTGACCCTAATTTCAATCAATCACAACGAATTGACCTTTTACTCGGCGCTGGGTTGTTTTTCGAAATAATTTCTATGGGACAAATTCATTTGGATAGGGCTTTGCCAACTCTTCAGAACACCAAGCTTGGTTGGATAGTCTCTGGAGGGTTATCATCGAACATGCCAACTCATAAGTCGGTTTTACAACCCAGCATCAAGGACCCAGCTGATTATTCCGATGACACACTTTCCGCCATTGTAAAGCGATTTTGGGAAATTGAGGACTTCACTTCGTCTAAGCCATCTTTATTGCCGGAAGACTTGCGATGTGAGCAACTTTTTACTGAAAATTGCACTCGACTTGGAAACGGCCAATACTCTGTTCGTCTCTTGACCACTTCCGGATTCGAATCTTTAGGTGATTCTTATTGCTTGGCTCGTCGTCGTTTCAAGAGTTTGGAAGCTAAATTAGATAGAAACCCAGCCCTGAAAGCTCAGTATTCAGCATTTTTGAGGGAGTATATCGACCTAGGTCACATGTCTCTTGTAACTAAGGAACCGCCAGAAACACAATTCTTTTTGCCCCATCATTGCGTACATAAGCAGGAAAGCACGAGTACGAAGCTTCGTGTCGTTTTTGATGGATCTGCTAAAACAACTTCTGGTAGCTCTCTGAACGACTTACTTCTGGCAGGACCAACAATTCAACAAAAAATCTTCAATATACTGCTTCGCTTTCGATTTTTTAAAGTTGCCCTTTGTGGAGATATCTGCAAGAAATCATCCGGGTACGAGACACGCACGCATGGGGGGAGTTGACCTCACAGTTATCGGTCGTACAGAACTTAAAATTCCCACGATTCGTACTGCAACCAAGGGCTTCCGTTGAGTTGCATGGATTCTGCGATGCTAGCATGTCAGCTTATGGAGCGTGTCTATACTTGCGATCGGAGACCAATGGAGAATCGAAAGTCCATCTGCTCTGTGCCAAGTCAAGGGTAGCTCCATTGAAGGCCTTAACAATTCCAAGATTAGAACTTTCCGCAGCGCTTTTATTGGCTGAGCTAATCGTAAACGCCAAGGAAGCCATAGATTTCGATTGCACCTTTCATTGCTGGTCGGACTCGTCCATTGTGTTGGCGTGGATTCGGCAACCTCCGAGGGAGTTTAACGTTTTCGTATCAAACAGAATCGCGAAAATTCAGGAGATGACGAAAGACATGTCTTGGCATCACGTTCCTACAAACTTGAACCCGGCAGACGTCGTATCGCGAGGATGTACCCCAAGAGAATTGTTGGAACATTCCCTTTGGGCTAACGGGCCTCCATTCCTTCTGCAAAGCTCGTCAAATTGGCCGTCCCTGCTAGACTCAGTAAAGGATCTTCCAGAGCGCCGTTCTGTGGCTCTAATTGGGGCCGTTTGCATAGACAGTTCATCAAACTGCAAATTCCTCAACTCTTTCGATAAGTTGCAGCGCCAAATCTGCGCCGTTAAAAGGTCGACTTTCGGTGGTGGAGATCAACTCTGGAACTGTACTTCTTCTGAGGAGCATCCAACAGGTTAACTTGGCGAAGGAGTATGGATCTCTTAGCCAGGGCAAGCCGTTTCCACAGAAAAGCAAGCTGGTTTCGCTTAGACCTATACTCGGCTCCGATGGGTTACTTCGCGTGGGTGGAAGGCTTCAGAACGCAAACTTGGACTACGACACGAGGCATCCGATACTGTTGCCCAAGGATCATCCAGTCACCAAGGCGATCATCGTTTATTATCATGAGAAATATTTGCATGGAGGATCGCAGGCGCTGCTTGCCGCATTACGGCAAAGGTACTGGCCGACTGGAGGCCGCAAGTTCGTCGCCAGCGTTATCAACAAATGCGTCCGATGTTTCCGAATGAAGCCTGTTACTTGGGAGCACGTCATGGGTAGCCTTCCAGCAAATAGAGTGCATCCTAATCCAGCTTTTCATACCACAGGAGTGGACTATTGTGGGCCATTCTATCATAAAGCAGAGGCCAGAAATAAGGCACCCCACAAGTGCTATATCGCCGTCTTTGTCTGTTTTTCCACGAATTCTGCTCATTTGGAAGTGGTCCAGGATCTCACGACGGATTCTTTCATCGCAGCGCTGAGGAGATTCATCAGCCTTAGAGGCAGTCCGCGTACCATTTGGAGCGACAATGCTACAAACTTTGTCGGTGCAAAGAGAGAGCTTGCCGAGCTGAAAGAGCTCTTTTTGAGCGAGCAGCACACAGCATCGATATCTTCCGTCTGTTTAGCTGATGGGATCGATTGGAAGTTCATCCCTCCGCGTGCCCCGCACTTCGGTGGTTTATGGGAGGCCACTGTGAAGTCAGCTAAATTTCACTTCTACAGAGTCGTCGGTGCATCCATCTTAGCCATCGATGAATTAAGAACTCTTGCATATGAGATTTCTGCGATCCTTAACTCCCGTCCACTCTGTCCAATTTCAGAAAATGCTGAAAGCCTTGAGGTGCTAACACCGGCGCATTTCCTGAAGGGTTCCAGCTACACTAAGTTTACTGAGCCTGGCATTACTCATCTCCGCGAAGACCGCCTCAGCAGATGGCAGCGGGTTACCCAGATGCAGCAACATTTCTGGAAAAGGTGGAGCAGCGAGTATTTGTCCCTACTTCAAGAGAGGAGCAAGTGGCGCGTCGAAACGTCTAACATCAAGGTTGGACGCATAGTTTTGCTTAAGGAGGACAACGTTCCACCCTTGAGATGGCAGCTTGGGTGCATCCAAGAAGTCATACCCGGCGGGGACGGAGTCATCAGAGTAGCTATGGTCCGTACAGCTACGGGTCTGATCAAGAGAGCCGTCGCCAAGCTAGCCGTTCTGCCCATCGATTCCGAGATAGTTGGAACCTTACCTCTTCCAACGGGGGGAGTATGTTCGGAGCAGATCGCCAGCGCCTAGTCATGCGCGCATAGGTGTACGACGGCACCTGCATCGCTCTCTGCTTATCTTTCGCCTTCTTTCTTATACCCATAAAGCTGTCGCTTATCTATTCAGCAACTACTTTGTAAGCCTGCATATGTCTATATGAAGATCTTGGAGCCAAGCTTTTTACACATTCACAGTCCGTCTGCCGCTCCGAATAAAAGCTATACATTTTAATATAACCTATTCGTGCGTTATTAATTATAAATATAAGGGTGGCATATTTGTTGTCTTCCCCACAAACAACGGCCTAATGCATAAAATAAAAATATTTCTCCCTAATAACACGCATAAACTCTTGAAGTCATATCTTTACAACAGGATATTTGTTGTGAGATGCAATACTTCCATGTGAGCTGAACATAACATCGCAGCTGGAGTTCCTCAGGGCAGCGTTCTCGGGCCAACTTTATACCTACTCTACACTTCTGATATTCCTACGAGCAGACAACTGACTATGTCTACGTTTGCCGACGACACCGCGATTTTCAGCCGATCTATAAGTCCACAACAACCATCAGCGCAACTTGCAGCCCATATAGATGTAGTCGAGAAATGGCTCTCAGACTGGCGTATAAAAGTAAATGAGCAAATTTGTAAGCAAGTAACCTTTACCTTAAATAGACGAAATTGCCCAAACCTTACACTAAACAACACCGTGCTTCCTCAGTCAGATGAAGAAACATATCTTGGCGTACATCTCGACAGATGGCTTACCTGGCGCACGCATGTTGAAGCTAACCGAACACACCTATGACTGAAGGCAAACAGTCTGCATTGGCATATAAGCTCGGAAGATTTTGTCACTTTTACAGGGAGATCCTCCACCTCCCAAAAATTAGTGAGAAACTTATCCAGGGACGCGTCAACCGTGTGGGAGATTCGCGTGAGAAAAAACGGAAATCTGATTTCCCCTTGGAGCAGGAACGGGTCCTGTTAGGATCGACCCGAAAATGGTTTCTTGACCGAGGAGACAAACACAACTATTCGGCCGGGCGCCGCCTAGGAGCATGGATGGCAGTACGTCGGCCCCGACCAGAATATCTATCTGTGCGTTCATGTGAAACTTTGGATCCTCTAGTAGCAGTTTGGGTTGCCTCTGATCCTGAATCTATCAAGGCACGAGCTTTAAAATTCGATCCCAGGTAATATATGTCAATTATGGCGGTGCCCAGCAGGACGGATCTATACCCCGTAGCGAAGTAATTTTGGACTGTAGAGTCCGTGGACCCGGAAGCGGTGGCAACTGGTGTATATGGTCTGGATCTGGGTCTCGGGGAGGGATTCGAAGGTGACGGGGAGGAGTTGCCTCTGTGTAGTAAGGTGTGATGGCGGACACAGCTGCTTTCTCTTTATATATGCCAACCGCTCGTCGACCGTCATCTGGAGAAATCGTGCGAGTTATCCAGCTCATGATCCCAGCCTCTTTACCCAATTTATAAACAAACTCTTCATATACAATTCTTAGCTGAGAACGCTTTCCAGCTCGAGCGCCCACCCGCCTTACCCAAGTCGTAAACAATTTCTTATAAACAATTCTTAGCTGGGATCCCCTTACTCAGCGTTCCCACAGAATCTCAATTAGCTCCCCCACTTCAATCGAAGTTCATTATTAAGATTCAATTGCGCCGCAGTCCTCCTAACATAAACTAAGCTGGGTCCAGCTAATGTAAACACAAGCATCCGGTCAACACCCGGCGAGCCCCAAAACTGCAGCGTAATCCGTTTGGCAATTGACAACTCTTAACGAGTTCCCCAATTCTCTTAAACCGAGGTTTGATTATCAGATAAGCGGCCCTTGGCCAGGGAGTCCGTTTTTGCATCCGAGAAGATCGGTTGTATAAGAAGTTAATTGTGAACCGCCAAGAATAAAAGTCGATACTAAGGAAATGTTGTGAAGTTTAAACTTAGTGAATAAAAAATAAAAATAAATTTTTTTAAATAATTCACGAGTGAAGTTATTAATTGGCGCCCAACGTGGGGCCACGCCTAATTTGTTCTAAATAAGGCTTTAAAATAAATAACCAACGGTTTTAAAGTGAAAAGGAACTTGCGTGGTCTAATAAAAACCCAACCAACAAAAAAGTTTGTGTTGAAAATAAAAGGAGGAAATTAATAAATGAAATAATCCCCTTTTACTTACAACAATCTGCTAATTAGTAATCGACATAATAAACCTTCGGTTTAACAAAGAACTAAACGGTCTCAAAAAATAAAACCAAACAATTTACAAAGTTAAACAAAAAATTTAAAAACTGTGAAAGTGAAAGCTGATACAAAAAATTTAAAAACTGTGAAAGTTAAAGCTGATACAAAAAAACAACTGAAAAATAAAATTCAAAAACAATTACAAATTCAAATACAAAATCCAACAAGAAGGAAGAGCTGAGGGCAATCCCTCGCTAAACAGTGACGACCAGAAATTAAATAGAAGGAAGAGCTGAGGGCCATGCCTCGCTAAAAATTGACGACCACAAAAAATAAATTGAAGGAAGAGCTGAGGGCCATCCCTCGCTAAAATCAACCAAGAAGGACGACCCCAGCAGGATCATCAAAGGAAAACAGATGATATCACACTAAATCCAGAAGAAAAGAAAACAATTAGTGAGCGTATATTGTTTATTTTTTATATTCTATTTAAGTACTTTAAGCAGAAAAATTTAAATAAAATCAAACAAGGTGGAAGACCTCATAAACGATTTTGAAAGAATTCTCACCATGCTCCTACCACAACCTGCAATGGCTTCTAGCAGCCAAGCTAATAACCAAGTGAGCGAATTAATCGCACAAATTGTAAATAATGAATTGAATCCCTTAAGGAATGAGATCGTGAGTTTAAAAGCACAACTAAATCAAAATATAAAAAAGGTTGAAGATTTTCAAGTAGAAGTCATTGACCCAAATATTAAATGTGAAACTTCCTTTGAAATTATCAAATCAGTCAGGGAATTTAAGGGAGAAGAAGACAAATATGTGAGTTGGAGGGAATCAGCAGAAATAGCCATGGGACAATATGCTAGAGGTAGCGAAAGGTTCTTTTCTGCATTATCAATCTTGAGGAACAAAATAACTGGCACAGCAAACGATGCCCTAACACACAATGGAACGGTAGTAAATTTTGACGCCATAATGGCAAGGTTGGACTTTGTTTTTAGCGACAAACGTCCAATCCATATAATTGAGCAAGACTTAGGAGTACTAAGTCAAGGGAAACTTTCCATAATGGAATATTATGGGTAAGTTAATAAAAAACTAACTCTTCTAATAAATAAAACCATTATGACTTACGGCAGAAATAAGCCTTTAACTGCTGAAATGAACGAAAAACACAAAAAGACAGCTCTAAGAGTATTCATAACTGGCCTCAACGACCATATCTCAGACGTCATATTTTTTATGAATCCGCCAGACTTACCGAACGCTATGGTAATAGTACAAGAACTAGAAAGCAATAATTTGAGGGCCCACTTCGCTAACAATTTCACATCATCACAGCGCAAGAGTTATGAGTCAAATTTATTCGGGTACCAAAACCCAAATAATAGACCCAAGCAAAGTAACCATAATAACCATAATAGTAATCAAAGGAATACTAACAACTTGAGGTTTAATCAACCCGATAGCCAGAATAGAAACAATTATAATCAAAATAAAAATCTTAATTGGAATCAGGGTAGACAGTATAACCCACAATATAATTCCCATAATCAATGGAATTCCAATAAAGCTCAGCAAAGCAAGCCAGAACCGATGGACATAGATGAATCCTTACAGATTCAGAATAGGCCAATGTACAATCAGGGTAATAACAATTATGGTAAAAACAACTATAATCAGAATAAATGGAATCAAAAAAAAAAAGCCAGAGACACTAACAACTAAGCAAAATAATCCTCAGAACAAAAGAGAACCAACAGGTACGGTTAACCAACCGGCAAACAAAACTATGCGATTAAATAAAATTGAGGAGAACAATTTTATAGACAAAAGTCAGGAGTAGGCTTACCCTACTTATTTAGAAATGACCCGAAAATAAATAAAAAATTAAAAATATTAATTGACAACCTGGGCAACCTCGTGTTATATTAGAACAGGAGTTTATAAAAATAAGAATGAGCTTCCAATATACAAAAGAGTATCCACAGTAAATGGATATTCAATAATTAAAAATAATCATATGATAACTATTTTTGATACGCGATATACTTTTTATGAAATAGAAGGGCTAGACTCAGATCTAATGATCGGCTATAACCTATTGAAAAAAATAGGAGCTGTGATTGATACAGCTAAGGGAGTTATTAAATATAACGGAATAGAAGAAAAATTAAATTATGACAACGGAAACAATTTAAACCAACATTTTTTAACAGAAGAAAACACCATTCTTCGATTAAAAGAATTTATTATACGAAAATACTTTGATGAAAAAGCCAAAATCAGAACTGAGTCTGAAGAGGCAAATCAAAGCAAAACAAGTTTGGGATTAAAATATCCTGAACACGCCGTCGTTGAATTATCCGACAAAAATTCTAGTTTGGGATTCAAAAATCCTGAGCGCGCCGTCGTTGAAGTATCCGACAAAAATTCAAGTTTGGGATTAAAGAGTCCTGAACAAGCCGTCGTTGATTTATCCGACAACAATGAAATAAACAATATGAATGAATCAATTCCAAACCAAAGAATGGATTTGGAAAATGAGATAATAAATATTATCAATAAAGAGCACTTGAAGATAAACACGCAAATCCCTTTCAGGACTGATATTCGCGGTGAAATAAACACCGAAAACGATAGAGCTATTTATAGCAAACAGTATCCCTATGCTCTATCAACTTCAGATTTCGTTAACTCTGAAGGTAATCGCATGTTAAAAGAAAGAATTATAAGACCAAGCAAAAGCCCTTATAATTCTCCAGTTTTAGTGGTACCAAAAAAAGGATTTAATGAAGATGGTACTGCAAAACTAAGATTAGTTATAGACTATAAGAAACTAAATGAAAACACCATTCCCGACAGATATCCAATGCAAGACCCTTCAGTGATCTTGTCAAATCTTGGAAAGGCTAAATACTTTTCCACGATCGACTTGGAGTCTGGGTTTCACCAGATTCTAATGAAAGAAACAGACATTAAAAAAACCTCATTTTCTATAAATAACGGAAAATATGAATTCTTGAGAATGCCATTTGGGCTAACAAACGCTCCCAGAATATTAAAACGTGCAATGGATGATATTTTAAGAGAACAAGTAGGTAAAACATGTCACGTATATATGGATGACATTATTATATTTTCTAAAACAATAGAACAACACTACAAGGACTTAATCGTTATAATTGATATATTGCTGAACGCAAATATGAAAATTTCAATTGAAAAATCAAAGTTCTTTAAATTTGAAACCACTTTTCTTGGCTACGTTGTTTCCCACAATGTAATCAAAACAGACCCCAAAAAGATATCTACAATATTAAAGTATCCAATTCCAAAAAACGTTCGGGAGCTTAGAAGCTTCCTAGGCCTTACCGGCTACTACAGAAAATTTGTACAAAACTACGCAAAGATTTCAAAACCGCTAACAAAGTATTTGGAAGGTCAAAATGGTAAGTATCCAAAAAAATTGTCCCGTAAAACTTTCATACAGTTGGACGATTCAGCTGTAAGAGCTTTTAACGAGCTCAAAGATAATTTAATTGCACAAATCGAATTGGTGCAACCTGATTATAATAAAAAATTCTCTTTAACGACCGATGTGTCCGATCTAGCTATTGGTGCTGTTCTTTCACAGGAAGGAAAACCAATAACCTTTATTTCAAAAACTCTAACTAAAGCCGAACAAATATATGCAACCAATAAGAAAGAACTTTTAACAATAGTTTGGGCATTTAAAAATTTGCGAAACTATTTATACGCCGTTAATAACATAGAAATCTATACAGATCACCAACCACTGTCTTTCTCGATATCTCAAAAAAATCCAAACATCGAGATGAAAAGATGGTACTCATTTATTGAAAGTTACTCTCCCAAAATAATTTATAAACCAGGATCTACCAATGTAGTTGCTGGCGCCCTATCAATAATTCAAATTAACAACCTAACGGACAGTAACGAGTCGGTCTCAGATCAAAACACTCGGCATTCTGCAGAGAGTAGTTTTGAGAATGTTATACAAGAAACCCGTAAACCCTTAAACCAGTTTAAGCAACAATTGCTAATAGCAACGGGGAGGTATACAATACATGAGATGGTTAATATATTCGGAAATACCAGCCATATAATAGAATTTGATGCCCCGGAAAATTTGGTATCAATCTTAAGGGAATATATCCCTCCTAACATAACAATAGGTATTCACTGTACTTTAGAAGACTTATACAAAATTCAAAATCCACTTAAAGAAAATTTCACGAATAAATTCCTATATACAAAAATATTCGTCCAAGATGTAGAAAACCCTGAAGACAGAGCATTAATAATAGAAGAAACTCATTGTAGAGCACACAGGGGACTGGACGAAAATTACAAGCAAATTAACAGACAATACTATTGGCCAAATTTGAACAAAAAACTCCAGGAGTACATAAAGAACTGTACAATTTGTAATAGTAAGAAATATAATAGACACCCTGTACTAATTCCTATTGGTCAAGCACCCATCCCAAATAAAGAAGGAGAAAATTTGCATATCGACATTTTTTACGCTCAGAATTTAATGTTCATTACTTGTATTGATTCATATTCAAAATACTTAGTTGTAAAGGAGATTCAAAATAAACTCAACATAGAAACCAAAATTTCAGAAATATTGCAACATTTTCCACTTGCTAAAACTTTAATGATGCGTAACGAGCCTAGTTTTTCATCAACACAATTTAAATCCTTCGCACAAAGATGCGGTATTAATTTATATTTCGCAGATCCTCGCCATAGTACGTCCAATGGACAAATAGAAAGGGCTCATTCAACCCTTACTGAAATTGCTCGTTGCATCAAAGATGAACTTAACTTAGTTGATTATTCTGAAGTTATAATTAGAGCAGCTCAGAAATATAACATGACAATACATTCCAATAAAATCGAACATGATATTATTAAAACAGGCACAGGAGAAAATGTTAAATTCTCACAACAAAGGTAGAAAGGAAAAAAAGACGGGGAAAGGAATAAGCTTAACTCTAGATATAAAAAACAAGTAGTTAAGGAGAATTTATATAATAAGGTTATCATAAACAATAGAAATCGTACGATTCATAAAGATAACATCAAATCTTAAACACAGTTTGCCTTAAATTACAGAAAATGAATTCAATAATATTTGTATTATTGATAGTAGCGGCCACCAATTCCGAAATAATGGATTACACGAACCATGATTTTTTCCTCTACAAGGATACAAAAGGCATTCTTATTTACGATTCATACGCTGACCTATTTCATATAACTAATTTAAGTTAATTTAAAAACATAATCAAACTCGAATCAGCACACATAAACAAAAGTAACCATTTACAGTGGGAAACTTCCTATGATTTAGATATTATTAAAATGCTTCTTTCACAAATTTTACCAAGTAGGGCAAAAAGAGGAATTTATGAATTAGGCAACCTTTGGAAATGGATAGCAGGGACTCTCGATCACGATTATTTGATAACGGTGCAAAATAAAATGATTTAATCCAAAATAATAACAATCAATTTGTTATTAACTCTAAATTATTTAAAGAAATAAAAACCCTATCTGAGAATCTTTAAACAGTTATTTCAAATCAAGTATTTCCATTCAGAAAACACCGTCTTCGCTTGCTCACTTACGATCTGATGAATTTAATGGATACAATTACATTAGCAAAAATAGATGTTTTTAACACTAAAATTTTGAACGCTGAAGAAATCCAAGAAATATATAAACACGAACAGAAACCTGTAGTAATTACTGACATATTAGATATATCAAAATTTAAAATCGCCACACACCAAGAATTAATTGTAATATATACAAAATACCCCATCATAACAAACCGTTGCGAAGTAAATAACGCAAGATCCATCTCACACAATGATGGAAAACTATTAATTGATAATCATGTCGCTAAATGTAACAATAGGTACTATGTAATTTCTAATTTTAAGACAGAAATATTTAATAATTATGGCACTTTAAGCCCAGAAAGTACTTGTTTTACTAGGCTACTAAATGGAGAAAAATCTCTCTGTAATAAAATCAGGGAATATAATATAAAAATTGATGTAATCCAAGAAGGAGCCATTTTTATAAATGGTTATAATACTGTTAATGATACTCATTTAAATGGGTCATTTTTAATTACTTTTAGTACTACTACAATAAATAATATACCCTACTCTAATCTGGACCACAAGATAATAGAGTATATCACTGCTAAACAGTATAATGATTTTTTAGTATCCGAATATCTTATGTCAAATGATTCGGAACTTTCATTCGATAACATTAACATATTAAACCCATATATTCAAATTAAACAAACTCAAATCCCAATAACAATAACAATAACATAATCACGCTTGTATTTAAATTCAAAAAATATCTAATATTCAAACCACGGCAAATTCATATGGAAATAACCCCCGAAAATAATATGTGAGAAAATGAAAATACCACTGAGGATCAAATTATAGTCGAATTGACAAATCATCTAAATTCAGTTTATCCGACACTTCCAATGAATCGGGACGATTCAATTTAGAAGGGGGAGAGTTATCCAGCTCATGATCCCAGCCTGTTTACCCAATTTATAAACAAACTCTTCATATACAATTCTTAGCTGAGAACGCTTTCCAGCTCGAGCGCCCACCCGCCTTACCCAAGTCGTAAACAATTTCTTATAAACAATTCTTAGCTGGGATCCCCTTACTCAGCGTTCCCACAGAATCTCAATTAGCTCCCCCACTTCAATCGAAGTTCATTATTAAGATTCAATTGCGCCGCAGTCCTCCTAACATAAACTAAGCTGGGTCCAGCTAATGTAAACACAAGCATCCGGTCAACACCCGGCGAGCCCCAAAACTGCAGCGTAATCCGTTTGGCAATTGAGCAGAGAATTAGATCATCCGATTTCCCGACTCTCTTGAGTCCAACCCTTGTCTAACTCTTAATGAGTTCCCCAATTCTCTTAAACCGAGGTTTGTTTATCAGATAATCGGCCCTTGGGCAGGGCCGTTTTTGCATCCGATAAGATCGGTTGAGTAATAAAATAATTGTGAACCGTTGAATAAAAGTCGATACTAAGGAATAAAAAATACATTTTTTTTATAAATTCACGAGTGAAGTAACTAATTTGCACATGTTTGGACAGGATGGTTTTCCTTCTTACAAAGGTCACATCCTTTGGGCTTGGGTGCTACCCTTGTCTCGAAAGAATTTATTCTTCGAGGCGCTGCACTGGGGGCGGATGTTTTTGGCAGAGATTGACTCGAGCCTGACGGCCGTACGTCGTCTACGGCTTCTAAGGTCCGGTGACGTTTCGTCAGAAATGCGTTCAGCTATTGCCACGTCGGAATCTCGGCCTTGTTATGCAGAGACTGTTCCCACAAGGATAGCGTGAGCTTAGGAAGTTTGGAGGAGCACATGTACACTAAGAGGCAATCCCAACTTTGCGGACATTTCTAAAGCCGTGAGGCAACCCTGGAAGGTGCGTTGAAGTTCACGGATAGCAGACTAAGATTCCTGATTAACGGACTGCACGTTGAAAAGAATTTTATTTGGCTGTTTACTAACAACCGTTTGTTTTCGAAACGCGTAGTTATATTAGCCCAAGATGAGCGAAAGCCATCGTTAGTAAGGGGGGAGTTCGAAACTATAGTGAGTGAGGAGTCGATTGACTCCACACAAATAGCCACACACTTTCCAGCCTGGCGCCCTTGTTAACATAAATGTACATAAATATATATAAATACACCTAGAATACACTATAAATATTATAAGTAATTAAATAAGGCTTAGATATAATGTAAAATATTATTATAAGTTAGGTTTAAGGCTGCAAAGCCACACACGATAGTTAATAAAACTATCACCACCACCGAGACTCGCATCTCACACCGACACACACATACCAGCACAGAAACGAGAAATTCACCACGAAAAGCAGTCACATGAGCAAGCCTCGCATAAGAGCGAGCGAGAGAGCGCACGAACGCTTTAGAAATCAACCCCCGAAAACTGGCACGCGTCCATGATAGAGAGCGAGAGGGAGCTATGCCGAAACTTCGAGAAGCCAAGAAAACAGAACGGCGAAAGGTTTCGCAAAACGAAACTCGTGGAGTTCTTTGAAAGAGGTCGATTGGCACGGACGAAGAATTTTTGTGCGTGAAGAGTGGGCGATTGCCACTCCCGGGCCAGTGACCAATCGAGGAGTAAGGAAAAGCGCTCAACGAGCCCAGGTCGACTGACACCTGCAGGATACCCGCCCCACCTGAAAGCGACGAAAAACACCCAGGACACCCGCCCCACCTGAAGGCGAGGAGACCCAGTCGTCGAGTAACGTCTGACGCGGAGAAAGAACAGCAGAAGATTTGGGTCCGGCACAGGACCAGCGGCGGAGCACCAACTCTCCCGCGCGGTTGCGTGTGTGCGAGAGCGAGGCGGCCCAAATCAGTGATACCGCAAAGAGTGGCCAGCGAGGCAAGTTCGGCCAAAAGGCTGTGTGTGTATTTTGAAATCTCGGCAGGCCTCGATGCGGTATCGCTTGGTAGAAACAGGCTAGATCAGCCATAAACCTTGTTAAAGAAAACCTAACACGTGTAACGGTAATGGCAATGAGAAATTCGCACAAAACCTAACCTCAAAATGAAAATGCGAAATTGAATACACTGTAGAAAAAGGGAAAGAACCCACATACCAAATACGATGAAATACGACGTATACATTTAAATAAAACTTAAAATACAACGAAACAAATATATATGTATTTTGTCACAGCTAAATCAAAGCAAATATAAAAATGTCCAAAAATCTAATAAAAAGCATAGATCAACTTAAAGTTTAGAAATACACTATATTTTCTAGCAGTCTTTGGGCTGGCGTTAGCCTTGGATTTTTTATATAAATGGCCGTAAACAGATCCCTAAAGGTCGGCCACCGTGGGTAGGAACAGCTTGAACTTGCGAAGCTTGGCCTTTCATATCCGCGATCTGAGCCCCACATCTCTCGTAAACGGCATAGAAGTAGCCGTATTTAGCTTTGAGAATTGTCAAACTGTCAGCTGCACTGTCTCCGGCTCCTGCTGTGCACCCGGTGCATTCGTCGTATTCTGCCTTGATGAGTGTTTGCCCTGGATTTAAATTCACTCAGCCGATCTGATACCTCAATAAATTAGCTTAGAGCTACTTGGGAAGCGTTTGCTTGAAACGTTTGCACGGGTGAACCTTTTTCGGGGCGACGAGGTCTTACCGGTTAGTTCGGGTGTGGGCGGATCTACGGATATGCCTGAGACTACTTCAGGTGGAATAGACAACTTGTTGTTATCACTTCCAACGGACATTTAAAAAAAATACCTTTTTGGGTCAGAATCTGCTCGCCTTTGTATATGTCAAAAAAATGGGAAACCTGGCCCACTTCTGGAACGGTGGAACGAGGTGTCGACAAAAAAGTCGTGGATCGGAAAAATAGAAATTGGAGCACGTACCGACCTGGTTACTTTGAGAAAACTTCTGAGTGAAAAAAACAATATCAAAATATGACAATAAGTTGTTGGCCGGAAGATGCTATTTGTTTATTATTTAGTACTAGTGTATTCTTTTAATTTTATTTAATATTCCAAGGGAAGAAAAAATAAAATATACCAAAAAAATGGTGGACGGAGGATGCAACGCATGCGGTGGTGTGCTGGTACTATTTTCCCTGGACAAAATAATTTTTACGGAGTAATTACCAAATACCGAAAGAATACTAAATAGTTTGGTGGTTGTTAAATTAATCAAAATGACCAAAAAAAATTCTCACGTCGGTTGGTGTGATTTTTATTTTATTATATTTAACCGGATGACCGACGGAAAAGTTTAATTAGTGGGAACGGGATGGTGGGAATTAAAAATATATGTCAATGTAAGTAGGTATGTGTGTATGTAGATATGGATATGTATGTAAATATGGATATGTATGTACATATGTGTATGTATGTAGATATGGATATGTATATAGATATGTATATGTATTGTAAGGATGCTTTCTCGACCGGGGTACAGATCTCAGTCGGATCCAAGAGTCCTTTACAAGAAAATTTGTAAATCACCGAAACACCGGACTAGAGGGTTCCACTCCACTGGGGAACGGGTAGCTTTGAGGGGAGTCTTCACCGGAGGTCCTTTTTTACGTCGAGGAAAAGGCAGATGACGTTGGTTATGCAGAGTCCAATCTCTGGGTTTGGACCTAACGGGCTAGCCGGAGTCTTGTACTTCGTGTCAGAGGCGAAAAATCCACCGGGCTGGACCTTTGGGGCGAGGCCAAGCTGGGAGAATACTTTGTGGGCGTAAGTTTTGGGTCTCGCGTCCCTGAGTGAGAAATGCGGGAGTATAACCCGTCGAGTCCGATATGCTACTATTGATAGCGAGGAAAATCTCCGGCAACATACTATCCCAAGAACTTTGGTCGTCTTCCGACAGCTGAGACATCAGCGTCTTCACAGTACGGTTGGTCCTCTCGGTGGGATTCTCCTGCGGACAATACGGAGCCGTGTACTGGACTTCCACGCCGAGTTTAGAAAAGTTGTCTTTTAGGGCCCGACTTGTGAATTGGGTTCCATTGTCGCACATGAACTTCGGGGGGACTCCCACTCGCCCGAGTATGCGTTCCCGAAACGCTTTCTGAACTACAGCGGTGGTGGCTTTCCGGAGTGGGATCAACTCCACCCATTTGGAGAACACGTCGTGGAAAACAAGAAGCAAAGAGTTTCCCTGCTTCGAACGGGGCAGTGGACCTACGAAGTCGGCACAAACAATGTCAAAGAGTTCGCTTACGACGCGGGTTAGCATTTTCCCTGCTGCTTTGGTCTGAACGGTCTTAAATTTCTGGCACGACTCGCAGTGCGGAACATGATGTTTTGCGTCGCGTTACATGCCGGGCCAGAAATATCTTTGTGTCAGGCGGTTAATCGTCTTTCGAACCGCCAAGTGTCCTGCGGTCGGGGAATCATGACACTCGTATAAGACGCGGGCTCTATGAGGAGTGGGTACACAGAGTTTCCACGGGAAGTAGTCCTCGTCGTCAGCTCGGTAACCCATGTTCCTGTATAGTTGGCCGCTCTCTAGCGCATAGTCCGTGAACTTCTCAGGCTCGTCGAGTACCTTGTTCTTCATCTTACCGATCCACGCGCAATGGTCCTCGAGCTCGACAGCGCCTTGAAGTACCTCACAGGGTTGTCGTGAAAGTGTATCGGCCACGACGTTCAGCTACCCTCGTCGGTAGCGCACGTCGAATTGGAACTGTTGCAGTTCTAAAGCCCAGCGCGCTATTCGGCCGGAAGGACTCTCAATAGAAATTTAACCATTTGAGAGCCAAGTGGTCGGTAATGACTTCGAATCGGTAGCCCTCCAAGTAACTCCGCATCTTCCTGATGGCCCAGATGATGGCCAGACACTTTTTCTCTGTCGTCGTACAGTTATGTTCCGCCGGAGTTAGTCGGCGGCTAGCGTATGCGATGACCTTCTCTTGACCCTCGATGTCCTGAGATAACACCACTCCAAACCGACGTCACTCGCGCCAGTCTGCAAAACAAACTTCTTGTCGAAATCCGGACAACCCAACACGGGGGCGGTGGTCAGGCATCTTCTAATCTCTTCCAATGCGGTTTGCTGTTCCAGTTCCCAGCTCCACTTCCGACCATTGTACGATGGTCGCGAAGCTAGGGACGAACCTCCGATACCATGATGCCATCCCGATCCATTGGCGGAGTTCCTTCAGGTTGGTGGGGGTCTTCAACCCATTAATCGCGGACACCTTCTCGGGGTCAGTCTGAATCCCTTCACCACTGACCGAGGTAAACCAGTTTTTTCTTGAAGAAAGTACACTTCTTTGGATTTATCCTCAAATTTGCCGACCGCAATCTGCGGAACACTTCGGCAAGGTTAGCGAAGTGTTGTTCCTCCGTAGCGCTAATGACAATAATGTCATCTAAATAAGCGAAGGTGACCGGCTCCACCTCCGCCCCCATTTACGCTATCCAGAGCACATTGAAACGTGGCGCTGGCGGAGTGCAGCCCAAAGGGCATGACTTTCCATTGGTATAGTCCCCGACCTGGAACGGTGAAGGCCGTGTATTGGCGACTTTCCCTGGCCATGGGTATTTGCCAATTTTTCAGATCCAACGTGGAGATGTACCGTGCGTAACGCAACTTCTTCAGGATGTGTTTGATCCTCGGGACTGGGTAGGCGTCGGGCACCGAGTGTGCGTTCAACTGTCGGTACAACGCACATGCGCCAATCGCCAGCCTTTTTCTTCACCAAAACGATTGGTGCGCTGTGTGGGCTCCTGGAAGGCTCGATGGCTCCGGAGCGGAGCAGCTCGTCTACTTGGGTATCGATGACATGTTGCATCGCGGGGTTCCTGGGATAATACCTTTGCTTCAATGGTTTATCGTCGCGCATGACGATACGGTGTTCGGCGACATGCGATACCCCCTGGAGATTCTCGAACAAAGCTAACTCCCGGTCGATGCAGCCTTGTTGCCCCAGGCTCAAAGGAACAATTGGTCGCTCTTCGTCGTGCTCTCCCGCTTCCATCCTTACGGGTATCCCACTGTCGTCTGTCGTGGCCGTGGCCCGCGTAGGCGTCGGGCTGAGAACCTCTGGTCCTCCTTGTCTGGCAGCCCCCAATTGGACCTTTAACTCGACTGGCGTACTGCTTCTCCTCGATCGTCCCTCGGTGGTATGAGCACTGGGAGTAACAACGGATGGCCTTCCGCTTGTGGCTCAGGCTGCAAGTCAAGGGTGGCTTGCCCACATCGCTCGCGCGTTCCTGCGGTCTTGAGGAAATCCATCCCAAGTATCACTCGATCAAACATGGTGTGCGTCACCAACATGGATAAGAGTACTGTGGTGCCCGCCAACGTGACCGGAGTTCGCCACAATTTCGTCACGTTCAGACATGACCGACCGGCCAACGCTATTCTAGTGACCACATCCCGACCCTCGCCGGCGCGGGTGACCAGGCTTGTAAAACTTTCACTGGCGAAACTCCTCGGTGCTCCGGTATCAACGGTGGCGTCCACCCATCTCCCTCCGACTTCTATCGCTGCCGTGATGAGCCCACCGTGTGCCCTTAACGGGGGGTTTGCTGGGGTCGGGCCGATGCTTCGCTTGTCTCCGCCGCACTTGGATTCCCGCGGAGACGTCCTCCGTTTCCCGAGGCATCCTGACGGCAGCACTCTATGGTTAGCACTCCTACTCGGCCACAATCCCAACAGAAGTCACGGCATGGGTTGGGACAGTCTCGACGGAAGTGTCCATTCTCACCGCAGCGGCCGCAGGCCCGCTGCACGTTTACTCGTGAGGGTCCTTGCTCGATCATGCGGTGGGTCACGTGTCCTGCCTGTGCAGTACTCTCCAAACTCCGGAAGGGGTTCGGCGACAGTCGAAGTTGCGATCCCTCGCGGCTTCCGCCCGTCACCCCTGGGCTTCCACATCGAATCAACTCGAGTTGTTTGACACTCTCGTACTCGGTAGCCATGTGGGTCAGCTGCTTCAATGACGCGAGTTCGACGCGCTTGATATACAGCCGATACTCGGGAGCCATGTTTTCGTACGCTCGGTACAACTGTTCCTCTTCTCGGTACCCGGCCTGTTGCATCTTCGTCCTGAGCTCGATCAGGTATGTTTTGAAAGACTCTCCTTTCCTCTGCATGTGGGTACGAATCTCATCCTCTAAACTTTCGAAATATCGAGGAGGTAGGAAGAAATCCAGGAATTCCCTCCGGAAAGTTTTCCAAGAGCCGGACTGCAGATGGCTAGTGCGGAACCACCGTGCCGCCGGACAATCGAAGATTTCGGACATAGCCCGGGGGATCTCATCCGGATTTATCCTATATGTCGTCATCTTCTCCTGGAGAGCGGCGACGAGAGCCAACGGATCTGAGCTACCGTCGAACCGCAGGATCCACTTATGCAACTTCTCGGGGAGCAAATGCTGAGTGGGAGTCGTGTTACCCTGTACATTTTGTTCCTGTAGGCCAGTGGCTGAGCGAACTTCTCCTGGCGGCACCCCGACGCCGTGTGTCGTTCTGGATGTATCCCTCGATGACGAGTTGGAACCTTGATCGGCGCGGCGTCAGAGCCGACGGGGATCCGAAGGGACTCCGCAAATTGTCCCATCTCATCGTTCTTCCCCGCAGGGTTGGGGCTCGGGGCCCGACTGCTATTCTGTTCCTGGAACTGAGCTAGTCGGGTCCACACCCGTTGTGGGAAGGATCCTGCGCTGACTAGGTTAGCGAACGCCTTCCTGGCCTCCTCGACGGTACCATCCGCTTTAAAGCCAAACTCAACGGCGAGTAAGTTGAGTTCGTCTTTTCGGCGAGCATATATCCAGCGAACTCCTACACCAGTGTTCTTGATAAAATCGGCTTCTTCGGACTCACCGTCTGATTCCTTAGGGGTACTCATCGTCTTATTTTCCTGGGCGGACTTCCTTCTTAAATTCTCCTATTCCTTCCCGACTCTGGGTAGGGGCAGTCGTCTCGACTCTCCGGGCGACTCTTCTGTTTTCACGGTGGTTCTTTAGCCCACTTGGATAAATCTCTAGCTAGTCTCGGCGTCCCTGTTCGGGTGCTAATTGAAAGGATGCTTTCTCGGCTGGGGTACAGATCTCAGTCGAATCCAAGAGTCCTTTACAAGAAAATTAGTAAATCACCGATACACCGGACTAGAAGGTTCCACTCCACAGGGGAACGGGTAGCCTTGAGGGGAGTCTTCACCGGAGGTCCTTATTTACGTCGAGGAAAAGGCAGATGACGTTGGTTATGCAGAGTCCAATCCTTGGCTACGACCTAACGGGCTAGCCGGAGTCTTGTACTTCGTGTCAGAGGCGAAAAATCCACCGGGCTGGACCTTCGGGGCGAGGCCAAGCTGGGAGAATACTTTGTGGGCGTAAGTCTTGGGTCTCGCGTCGGAGGCGAAAAATCCACCGGGCTGGACCTTCGGGCGAAGCTAAGCCGGGAGAATACTTGGCGGGGCCGCGCACGAGCCCCAGAACGACGGAGGAGCTAGGATTGCGGATAAGGCGGGAAGGGTGTCCACGCGCAAGTCGCAAAACTACAGAGGTAGAACAACTAGGCTTGCGGATAAGGCGGGAAGGGTGTCCGCGCCCAAATCCCAAAACTACGGAGATAGGAAAAACCAGGATTCCGGATAAGGCGGGAAGGGTGTCCACGCGCAAATCCCAGAACCACGGAAGAGTTAGGAAAACCCAGAATTCCGGAAAAGGCGGGAAGGGTGTCCACGCGCAAATCCCAAAACTACAGTGGCAGGAAAACTACCGAACCGAACGGGAAGGGGGTCCACATTCAGGTCATCGAGAGATGCAATTATATATTCTTTTCCTTTTATTCAATTTATCCTCAATCGGGTCCGCTACACCGTTTTGAGCATATGAGAATCTGTTCGTACTAAGCTCAGCTGACTTGTTTAGATATAAATGTATGTCTTGAAGTCGTCCGAGTAACCACCGCATAAAACTTGGTCGACTTCGGTTGTCAGAGCACGCGCGATCAGAAGGCGGAGAGTGGTCGCGTCAGGCGTCCAGGCCGGCCTGTGCTGCGATTGCCCACCAGCGGAAAAGTTCGAGGAACACACGTGACTTTCGAAGCGTCGCTAGGCCGTGTCTAGATCACACGTCTTACCCGACCTGCGATCCCGAGAGAAGAGCCACGCCACGATCACTCCGTGACCGTCTTCCATTTTCCGCCCTTTTCCTGCATTCGGGACTCTTCGTATTTTCCTACTACTGGTATTTTAGCTCCTTTGCTTTTCTAGTATTTAACATGTCTTGATGAACTATCGGGTGGCGTTGCCACCCCGGGTTCTGAACTTAGCTATATCTTATTTAGTCTTAATTCGACTTAATGTTTATTGTAATTCACGGTATTTCTCTTTAAGCTATTATAAAGAAAGTAATAATTATTGTGGCGCACGCGCCTTCTAGGCGGATTCGTCACAGTATGTAGATATTTTTTTTTATATTTGTTAATTAATTAATGCCGGTGGGCTGCTGCGCTGGGCGTCGGCGATTGCGGCGGATTGCTGCTGGTGCGGCTGGCGTACGTCGGGTGCAGCGGACTGCTTCTGCTCTGTAGCCAAGTACAGAAAAAATTACCCAATTGTTTAATTTTCAAAATAGAGGTTAGCGACCGCGGTTTATTCGTATGACTGCCAGAATCGAACTACCTAAGCCTAAGCAGAACTCCACGAAGGGGAGATGGGAACAGAGCGGGAGAGCGAGAGATCATCTTTGCTCATCTTTGACAATTCTAAATTGTCACAACATTTGTTCGTGGCCCATGAGGGGAACCATCCAATCACGGCTTCTGGATTAATTATCTACATAATTCATTTTCTAATAAAAATCAGTTTTATTCTTAACTTTGTGAAATCTGGCATATGGTTATAAATGTTCTATTCGCAAATACAAAAAACCAGCAAACGTCAGCACATGAACGATACAGCGCTGCCGCTTCATCGCTTTGACGAAATAAGCGTGGGACAACAACCAGAGGATGAACCAAAAACGAGAGATAAGATAAGCTGTTTCGCTGCCAAAATCTATCACTTCGCATTGCTCATAGGTCAAACCTGGTTCGACTGCACTTGGACTTCCAGGCCATTTCGCTCGCTTTCGATACGTCACAATTTAAAAGGGGTAAGTGTTATTATGGTGTGTTGACAAAGTACTGAGTTCATTTCTCAGTCAATAAGAGCCAAACAATCAAAGCAGAAACATGCAAGAGGAGAAAGACAATGAGCAGGGGCAGGCCCCTAGCGTTTCCAGCCTAGAAAACCTTCATATACCTATACTGGCACCCCAAGGTAGACATTTAAGGTTTTAAAATAAAATTTACAATTGACGAAGTTTTCACTAAACGATCAATTCTTTCTACAGTTGCACGTCTGTATGATCCGTTAGGTTTCGCTGCTCCAGTCATAATCATCGCCAAGGTTATTCTCAATGAAGTCTGGAGCATACGTATCCAACAAGCTAATAGCAGTGTAACAGGATAAGCTTGGGATGCAACGGTACCGTCGGTAATTCAGAACAAGCGGAAAGAATACTGTAGCAATTTACATAAAATTTAATCACTGAGAATACCCCGATGGCTTCAGTATCTAACCAGCACCATCGCATCCTTGCAGCTGCATATCTTTTGTGTGGATTCTCCATGGCATATGCTGCGTGTGCCTATAATCGGGTCCAACATACAAATAACTCACTATATACGCACCTCAAAGCTGCAAAGAGTCGATCCACCAAGCCGTTAAAAATTCCTAGAGTGGAACTATGTGGAGCTGTGCTTGCCGCACAACTTGGAGAGCGACGTAACAATCGTTCTCTACTGGAGTGCTTGCGATCCCTTACACTGGAAAACATTTGTAGCGTATCATGTAGAACTAATTTTGGAGTCCAGTTCCGCATCTCAATGGCGACATGTGCCCACCGGAGATAGCTCCGCAGGGGTCTTCGCGTGGTCTCCATTCATATCAGCTAGCTGTCTATGATTTATAGTGGCAGGGGCTTTCTTGGCTACGACTACCACAAACTCAATGGCCCAGCAAAATCTTCGATATTCCTGATCTCACGTTTGAGCAAAAAACGCTTTCTCTACAAACACACAGCTGTGTTGAGAGAAATCCAAGCCCTTTACTTACGTCGTTTTCATCTTACAACAAACTTCTGCTTATAATGGCGACGCTTCATTCACAATTCTCAAACTCATGTGGACTCTCGACAGGGGGGTCCAGTTACGGCCCAAGAGTTTCAGCAGGCACTATGGCACATTGTCCGACTAGTGCAACATGAAACTTATGCGTTGAGGTTAAAAAAATGAAGGCCAAAACACATTTATCTTGATCGAACAAATTAAGTCACCTTTCTCCATTTCTAGATAACGAAGGAGTGTTGCGGGTCCGCGGTAAATTGAAAAATGCATTGCACCTATCGCCGCACTAACGCACACCAATCATTTTCCCAAAAGATCATCATTTTACCGAAATTGTTATTTGTAATACTCATCTCACTTACACTGGCAGTGACAAGGCAAACATTTTGGATTCCCAATGAAAAATAGGCAGTTAGAAAGATTCTGCACAAATGTGTTGACTGGTTCAAGCACAGACCGAAGGTAGTCACGCAGCTCATGGGAGACCTTCCCTTACATCGAGTGAACTCACCAAAGCGAGCCATTGAAGCCACAGGCGTGGACTATACCGATGCGCTAGAAATCAATGTATCAACGTTTCGTGGACACCACAAATACAAAGCGTGTATTGTAGATTTCATGTGCATGGCGACAAAGGCAGTCCACTTGGAAGCTGTTAACGGATCGTCTTCTTAGGATTTTTTGTGGGCTCTACCACGTTTTATTGGCCAATTTTATTGGAGCAGATAAGTCCATAAACCTTTGGCATGAAGAGTTTCGACAAAACGTCATCGCAACGGTTATTCCAAAATTATTCGTAATGACACTGTTCGGAGCAGATCGCCAGCGCCTAGTCATGCGCGCATAGGTTTACGACGGCACCTGCAGCGCTCTTTGCTTATCTTTTGTCGCCTTCGTTCTTATACCACTAAAGCTGTCGCTTATCTTTTCAGCAACTACTTTGTAAGCCTGCATATAAATATTTGAAGATCTTGGAGCCAAGCTTTTACACAGTCCGTCTGCCGCTCCAAATAAACGCTATACATTTAATAAAACCTATTTGTGCATTATTAATTATTAATATAAGGGTGGCATATTTGTTGTCTTCCCCATAAACATTTGGTGATATTTTCGATCTAGGAAGCCTCGGTTGCCAAATATGGAAATTGCTCGTTTTCATGGATCCTACTCCGAGTGGCCGGATTTTCTTGCGACATTCACTACGGTCATCAAATATGATGATGAGCTAAGCGACATTGAAAAACTACAATATTTGTCAAGTTTGGGGGGCATGGTTATGGAAACCATTCGCTCGCTGGAACCCTCGAAAGCTAATTATAAAAAGGCTATAAGTTTGCTGGTTAATAGATTTGATAATAAAGTGTAACGCTTTTAGGAACACGTTCAGGCAATGATCGGTTTAAAGGGTGTCGAGAAAGGATCGTCGAAGGGTCTTCGGGAGTTCAGTGATTGCATGATGATTTTTTGCCGTGCATAATTTGGAGGGAGAGCTACACGGAAGAGTTGAGTGTTTTTAAATTGAACACGGTGACTTATGTTACAAAGCCAGCATACTTCTTGGCTATAAGGGCCATGCATCAACTCTCTTACGATGAGGAGAAATCATTTCCTATTTGAGCAAAAATTGTTCGTAGAGATTTATATGTGGATGATTTAATATCTGGTGGGGACTCAGTTGAGGAGGTGAGAGTAATTCGTCATCAGGTGAAGGAACTACTGTCGCGAGGCCATTTTCCAATCCGCAAATGGTGTTCAAATGAGTCAGCAGTCCTGGAAGGGGAGTCTGAATGCAACAAGGAGCAGTTAATCAAATTTCACGATGGATCGGATGTTGGCAAGGCATTGGGCGCTACTCCTGGCCCTTTCAATTCAACGATGCAAAACACAACCATTCTACAAGCGCCTGGCTCTGAAATCAACTACCAAATTACCAGCACCTAGTTCTGGCTCTGCAGTTCAACTACCAATTTACCAGCACCTAGTTCTTCTGGCAAGCTGACAGAATGGCCAGCCTTTCATAATGGTGCGCTTTCCAGCATACAAAATTTCCTCTTTCCAAGCACTCCCAGCGGACCGAGATCAAGACGTGCATCAAATGGATTTGACTGAAGCGAATTATCTTGCCACGTGGGATCTCATTGCTACCCGTATTAATAATCCCCGATTATTATTCATGCATCATATGAATACTCTCTATGATTTGCCATCAATTTCCAATGAAAGTTCAGCGGAACAAAAGCATATGTAAAACGTTGCCAACGTTTGCATCAATAAGCTTAAACGCCTCAAAATTGCAATTGCCAATTGCAATTATTGGATTGTGCATCATCTCACCACAAAGCTGCCATCGCAAACCATCCAAGCCTGGGAACACAGTCTTGGAAGTACAAAGAAAATCCCAACCTTTTCCACGTTGGAATCATTCCTCAACAAACTTTCAACACTTTTCCGCTTCGATTTAATTGAAGGTCGCAAGATTAAACAATCATCACGGCAAATACAAGGAGTCAACGGCTTCCAACGAAACGTCGTTAAACATTCAGGCAACTCACACAACAATCAACAGAGTCTGACAGCATCTAGAAACACCACACACCTCATCAGCGCGTCAGCCTCACATTCAACACTTTACACGATGATTCTCGCAACTGCGCTGGTTCGTCTTCATAATAGTGCCACAGGTCAGTCAGCTTTTGTCCGAGCCCTTATCGATCCTGGATCAGAAGGCACCCTTGTTACGGAAAATGTAGTCCAAGCGCTAGGGCTTCACCAATGTCCAGTTTCAGCAGAAATATCAGGGGTAGGAGGGTATTCTACCAACAGGTGCAAATATCGCACAGAATTCACTTTAAGCTCAACTACTAATTCGGGATTCAAGATGTGTGTGGTAAACGCATTCGTTTTGCGTACTGTTCGTACCCAAAGGTACTCAACATGACCACACCCAAAATATCAAGCAGTAGCCAAGTTGGGAACAGTACCAGGCGCTCAGTAGCACCCACTGCATATGAGAATTGCTGATCAGCATATTATATGTCTCACTAACTCACCGTCTCACCGACTCAACGGCACACTGACCGGCCAATGCAGTCAGCACATTTTGCAGTGTCTGCCGAGCCACCTACACAAACTGCTACCATAATCAAAACTCCATGACCTACCTACCTACTTTAGAATATAGCGTACTTCGCTAATCATTACACTAAACTTCCGTCTTCCATGTAGTATATAAACATGTACCAAATGAAGAATAAATCCGTTATCAACGCATCTCATAACTCCGCGGTTCTACTTCCTACCTCTGGGAATAGGGCTCGTAATACACTATCTCCACTAGCAGCTAACCTACGTTAGCTCAACCTCAACGCAGTTCCGCATCGCCTGTGGTCCGGCAACGTAGTAACCTTCGTTACCATTGCCGCGACGCGATCGTCCTGCCAGCAAAGCGTCCCCGTGCCAGCGACAAGTGCTCATTACCCCCTTGTCCCGCGGTGTGACCCGGAAGTGTCTACTTCGGTTAGGCACAAACACGTACCTTGTCTTCTCCTTTACCAAGGACGAATCTTACTCTACCACCGTGTCCTCATTTAAGTGGATTGAAACTCGCAGACCCAAATTGTATGCAAACCAATCGCATAGATCCACAGTTTATGATGAGTGGAATTGGGATTGGACCTTCCGATCAACCAATTGGTTGGATTATTTTCGGCAGAATCACGCCAACACAAACGCACACGATATCCATACAATGTCATGTTCTACCCAAACCATAGAGAAATCAAAACAAACAGCTCTAAATCGGTTTCATTTTTTGCAGCGGAAGTTCCAAAAAAAACCAGAACTCTATGAACAATACTCAAAGGTCACGGAGGAATACTTCGAGCTGCGCGAAATAACTGAACCAATAACTAAGCCCTCATCCCCTGGCAGACAAAGGAGGCTCAATCAGTTATACTGCAAGTACATTACCACATCATGCAGTTCTGAAGGAGGACAGCAGCACCACAAAACTTCGAGTCCAGTTCCGCATCTCAATGGCGACATGTGCCCTTCGGAGATAGCTCCACAGTGGTCTTCGCGTGGTCTCCATCCATATCAACTAGCTGTCTATGGTTTATAGTGGCAGGGGCTTTCTTGGCTACAACCACCCCAAACTCAATGGCCTAGCAAAATCTTCGATATTCCTGATCTCACCTTTGAGCAAAAATCGCATTCTCTACAAACACACAGCTGTGTTGAGAGAAATCCAAACCCTTTACTTACGTCGTTTTCATCTTACAACAAACTTCTGCTTATAATGGCGACGCTTCATTCACAATTCTCAAACTCATGTGGACTCTCGACAGATGGGTCCAGTTACCGCCCAAGAGTTTCAGCAGGCACTATGGCACATTGTCCGACTAGTGCAACATGAAACATATGCGTTGAAGTTAAAAAAATGAAGGCCAAAACACATTTATCTAGATCGAACAAATTAAGTCAACTTTCTCCATTTCTAGATAACGAAGGAGTGTTGCGGGTCCGAGGTAGATTGAAAAATGCATTGCACCTATCGCCGCACTAACGCACACCAATCATTTTCCCAAAAGATCATCATTTTACCGAACTTGTTACTTGTAATGCTCATCTCAACACATTACATGGCGGGATAACACTAACACTGGCAATGACAAGGCAAACATTTTAGATTCTTAATGGAAAACAGGCAGTTAGAAAGATTCTGCACAAATGTGTTGACTGGTTCAAGCACAGACCGAAGGTAGTCACGCAGCTCATGGGAGACCTTCCCTTACATCGAGTGAACCCACCAAAGCGAGCCATTGAAGCCACAGACGTGGACTATACCGATGCGCTAGAAATCAATGTATCAACGTTTCGTGGACACCACAAATACAAAGCGTATATTGCAGATTTCATGTGCATGGCGACAAAGGCAGTTCACTTGGAAGCTGTTAATGGATCGTCTTTTAAGGATTTTTTGTGGGCTCTACCACGTTTTATTGGCAGACTTGGATACTGCAAACACATCTACAGCGACTGCGGTACCAATTTCATTGGAGCAGATAAGTCCATAAACCTTTGGCATGAAGAGTTTCGACAAAACGTCATCTCAACGGTTATTCGTAATAATCGTAATAACACTTATTTCTTCACATCAAAGCGCAGAAATTTTACTTAAATACTGCACGCAATACTTGCGGTCGGCATGTTCGGACGTACGTTGCAGTTAAGAGAACTTTCTACATATGCAACTCTCATTATACCAGTTACTTGTAGAGTAAAAGGGTATACTAGATTCGTCGGAAAGTATTTAACAGGCAGAAGGAAGCCTAGCCGAGTCGATCTAGCCATGTCCGTCTGTCTGTCCGGATGAACGGATCTCGGAAACTATAAGAGCTAGGCTATTGAGATTTGGCGTGCAGATTCCTGAGCTTCTTACGCAGCGCAAGTTTCAGCAGAGTGCCACGCCCACTCTAACGCCCAAAAACTGCCCAAAACTGTGGCTCCTACAGTTTTGATGCTAGAATAAAAATCATCAATACCTATCGATTGACCCAAAAAAAAATTTTACGCCCACAAACCGCCCAAACCTGTGACGCCCACAATTTTTAAGCTAGATAAAAAATTGTATCTGAAATGTATTGGTCTCATCAATAGCTATCGATTGATCCAAAAAATTTGCCACGCCCACTCTTACGGCCATAACGGCAGGCGACAAAGCTTGGAGATGGAGCGTTTTTGACTGCCTGATTTTGTTTTCAGTGTTACAACTTGAACGAGTTAATCCTCTCCAGGATGGAGACTGGTAATTCTACCGAGCGTCCATTGCGATGGAGGCAGTTGATCGTCCTTGATGAGTACTAATTCATTGATTTCAAAATTCTCCTTTTCCTGACACCATATTGGGCGAGTTTGAAGATGGGACAGCCAATCTCGGCTTCATTGCGTCCAAAACTGACGGATCAAATTTTGATGAGACATTTTGATGAGAAATTGCTCACGGAACGACGAGCTTTGAGGGCGACAATGGGCAGGTGCGAGCAGGGTGTCACCAATGAGAAAATGTGCCGGCGTGAGAGCTTCTAAGTCGTCTGGATCAGCTGTTAACGGACAAAGTGGCCAAGAGTTTAGGCAAGCTTCAATCCTGATGAGCACCGTTGCGAGTTCCTCATAAGTTTGCTTGTGACTTCCGACAATCCTCTTTAGGTGAAGCTTGACGGACTTGACTCCGGCCTCTCAAAGGCCTCCGAAATTGGGGGAGTATGGCGGAGTGATATGCCATGTACGGCACGTAGCGTGGTCGCGATCCGCCTATGAAATTTGTTCCGTTGTCGCTAAACACACGTTGAACTGGTCCTCGGCGACCAGTAAAACGAGAAAATGCTAGTAGGAAGTGTTCCGATGAGAGTCCGGCAACCGGTTCTAGGTGAACTGCCAGCAGACGAAAATAGCGATGTATCCCTTGTAAGTGAATCTGTTCTAATCTTTCTTTCTAACAGAGACCCTTTGATTGTTTTGGGTGACTTTAATCTCCCTGATAATTCTTGGTCTCCTCCTATTGACTCACCCACTAACGCCCATGATTTTGTAGATGGCCTTTTAGAATTATCGTTACAGCAAGTAAGCTTTATACGAAATTCTTTAAATAGACAACTAGAACTTGTGTTTGTTTCAGACCCGTCTGAAGTCACGGTATCTAGAATGGTCGCTCTTGTTGTACCTAAAAACCGATACCATCCAACAATGGAATTGACAATCTGCCTCCCATGCGTTGATACCCTCTTTCCTTTAGTTTCTCAAACTAAAGTGAGATGTTTCCGAAAATGTGACTATAAAAAACTTAACGAAATGATTTATCAATATAATTGGACAGACTTGTACAATTGTATGGACATTGAAAGTGCCACTGAACTATTCTATATAGTGTTAAATACTTTTTTAATGAATGCGTTCCTGATAGGTTTCCTTCAAAGACAAACAGGCCACCTTGGCTTACCAATGCGCTTCAAAACTTAAAAACCTCAAGACAAACACTTATAAAAAGTATAAGAAATCGGGTAAGCCATCTGATTTTTCGAAATATGTGGTGGCTCGATCGGATTTTAATGTTCTCAATAGTCATTGCTATTCTATGTATTTAAGTCGATGTAAATTTGAATTTTCAAATGATCCGAAGCAGTTTTATAACTTTGTCAATGCCAAGCGTAAGTCGTCAGCATTGCCTTCATCGGTACGTTTTAACTCAATGGAGGCATCGACGGATTCCGAAATTGCTGATTTATTTGCCGAGTTTTTCCAAACTACTTATAGTTCGGCTGCTTGGTCAAATTCTAAATTCCTTGGTTTACCAATAAGTCATTGCTACTCCATGTGTTAGAATTTTCAAAGGACCCGAGGCAGTTTTATAACTAGGCGAAAGTCTTCAGTATCATCATCGGTACTATTAAACTCTATTGCAGATTTATTTGCTTCCAATCTACTTATATATCTGTTTCTTGGTTTAATTTTAGAAACCATGATCACGTAAATAGGGCAGATTTTATTTATTCTTCTGTAATTACCGAAAGTTTTCTCTTAAGTGATTTAGAAACTATAAGTTTTGTGCCCGAACTCTTTGTAAACCCGTTCTTAAACTTTTTCATTTGTCTATCTCATCATCTGTTTTTCGTACTATCTGGAAAGATTCTTTTATTATTAAACTCCACAAAAAGGGTGGGAAGGTGGATGTCCAGAACTATAGAGGAATCTCCGAATTGTCTGCAATTTCTTAAATATTTTAACGCATTATTACCTCTCATTTGCCACATTTGTGCTTCTCTTTGATATCACCGCGTCAACATGGTTTTATTAACCAGTCGAATTGACATCTTTTGCAATAAATGGATTTAACAACAAATTGCAGACATAAGTTATATACTTAACTAAAACCTTTGGCTCTGTTCATTATCAAGTGCACATTGACCGTATAGAAACAGTGCAGAAACAATTTGTTCTTTTTGCCTTACGTGGTTTGATCTGGGATGAAAACGTCAGGTTGCCTTTTTGCATAAGCTTATCAGATGCGGTAATGATTCCGTAGATTTGGTAAGCCGCCTAAACTTAAATGTTCCTGTTAGACTAATGTGAAACTACTATCATATTAACTTGCCACGATGTACATCTAATTTTAGTCAGCACGAGCCCTTTCGCGTTCTTTCTAATAATTATAACACTCTGTATCATTTAAGTTGTTTCTCAACTTTTATCCCTGTCTTAAAAACTAAAACCTTAGCCCATTTTCTTATGTCTTAGTTGATGTATGTTTTGCCCTGTCTTTATTTGTTCTTTGTATTTACCTTCCTCGCAAATCGTATTTGCCCGAAATAAAAATTGTCCCGCGCGTAACAAGCACGTGCTTGGTGTCGTTTGGGCCACTGGTTTGTAATGCTCTGCTTATTAATTCTAAAAATTGCCTTTAGAAAATGTTGCCTTATAAGGCATGTTCCTAAGTTTTTAAAAAGTTGGCGTTAAAGCGACTTTTTCCGATTTTTCGAACTAGATCCGCCTTGCGACGAAAACTTAATAGCTTATTATTTTATAGAGAATGGACCGATCCTAACAATTTGGCATGTATTGATATTGATTTTGATTGTCGGCGCCAGACTGGTTCTTGCGTTATGTTATCCTTTGTAGAGCCGGAAACGCTTTCTCTACCTGTTACACACTTTTCCCCGATTACAATTCACCCGTTTACTCCACGAGTAACAGGTATGAAAACAGTGCTCCACAAATACACAATAAATTTGTTTTTTTTTTCATAAATGTCAGCAATGCTTGTTTTATTCCTAATCATGTTAAGTTAAAACACATCATAGTTGTGTGACGGTTTCAAAGCCGTTTCATTTGATCGGTATAGTTTAGTTAAACTGTGGTCTATCGACCTTAAAGTGAAACACAGGCTGGCCAAATCGGGTGTATCGAGAGGTATCAGATAGAATATGCAAACAGTTTAAAGTCGACCATTTGAAACTTTAAAAAATCTGTAATTAAAACTGAACAAAAGAAAAAATGTAAGTGACATTTTCGTGATCTACATGTCCAACTCTAGCGGAACTTGATAGCTTGGCTTGGGAATGTATAATACATTTTAGTTATTCCCATAATTTTAAAACCAACAAGGAAGAACGCTATAGTCGAGTAGCTCGACTATCAGATAACCGTTACTCAGCTTAAGGGACCAAAGGGAAATGGAGATATGCAAGTAGCAAAGTGAGATTGAAATGCGCCACCTACCCGCTATCTCAATATACTCGTATGGTTATGTGGGTGGTAGACTGACTTAAGCGTAATGGACGTTAGAGTTTTTTTCGGATCAGTCGATAGGTATTGACGTTACATTACATTACATGAAAATTGTGGGCGCCACAGGCGTGGCATATTCGCGTTATAAAATTGCCTTGTACGCATAAGGCTACGGAATCTAAATTTTAAGTCCCAATTCTCTGTCTTTGATAGTTTCCGAGATATCCGAGTTCACATTTACGATTTTTTGAAGTTTGTGGGTGGTTTGTGGGCGATTTTTTGGGTCAATCGATATGTATTGGTGAGAACAAAACATTTTAGTTAAAATTTTTATTCTAGCATCAAAACTGTATGAGACACAGTTTTCGGCGGATTGTGGGAGTAAAGGTGGGCGTGGCACCCTGCTGAAACAAATTTGCGATGCGTAAGAAGCTCAGGGAATCTGCTTACGAAGTCCCAATAGCCTAACTCTTATAGTTTCCGTTTAAGCGTTCATCCGGACAGACGGACAGACGGACATAGATGGCGCCACAACAAAATAATCAGCTGATAAGGGCAGCTGTTGCATGTCTGCAACAATACTTTTTCTTTGCAAATTTTAAAAGGCCAAAAGTAAAAATCTAGTTAGCATAACTCAAAGTTTTGAAACGAATTTAAATCTGTGTGGCTTGTATTATGTGTTTGTAAATGTCCCCTGTAGAAAAAACTCGTGTTGACTTTTTATTAGAGCCAAAATGTAAGTAGCCTTGAAAATTCATATTTTTGATAAAGTCTCCTCTTCTAAAAGAGATTAAAAGTGAGTCCAGAAGAATCCATCAACAATATGTATTGTATGTTGTAGAGTATAAAATTCTTGTTTGAATGAATTTTATTAAAAATATCACTTTTTACGATATTTGTAGAAATTTTAATTTTTAGGACATAACCTCAAATAAGCTAACGAAGAGTTGTTTGGCAAGTGGTACGAAGCAACTGGAAAAGTTGCAAAGGAGAATGCAGTATTTAATTTTATGAAAGCTGCACTGTCAGAAGTGGAGTTTAAACAGCACAGCGACATTGTAGACCAAGCAAGTAAAAAAATAAAAATAATAATATAAGTCAGAACAAGGAAAATCATATAGTGTAAGTTTGCTTATTTATGCAACAAGCTTGGCTGCAAGAAAAAGAAAGCAAACTGATCTTGCAAGTATTCTCAAGCTGTTTTCAATAAGCCCCGAAATACTCATTGAGAAATACCCGTGGTTACCAATGACCGCTAGCATTCATAAATTGCTGATTCACGCCGGGGACATCATTGAAAATTCCGTTCATCCTATTCGATATTTCGGAAAAGAAGGAGCTGAATCTCGAAATAAATTTTACAAATGTGATCACGCCAGAAAAGACGTATTTCATCGAGCTACAGATAGTTCTGATCCGATTATTTCTTAGTTGAATTTTGATAGAAGAATTCAGCGACAGTAAAAAATGAGTCCTTCATTAGAGGTTTTGGACCTACTACAATACTCATCCAATCAGGATTACAATACGGCGCTCGAGGATGAAAGACCCTTTAATATATTAGATTTAGAATATTAAGACAACGTTGAGTTGGAAATCGAAGAGCAGGACTTTGTGTGTAAGGAAAATGTAGTTTTGATTACTATTTATTTATTTACTAATTGTGTTTTATTACAGGGCTGCAAGATGAATGCACTGTATATTACTTTCTTTCTTAAAACCTTAAGGCGTACCACGTCCACTATCTACTATATAAAAATAAGTCGGGTTTTCCTTCCTGACGCTATAACTCCAGAACGTACAAACCGGTTTCCACGGTTTTGCATTCGTTGGAAAGGTCTCGGGCTCCGTGAGGTTTATAGCAAAGAAAATTCAGGAAAAATTTCAAAAGAAAAGCGGGAAAGTCTTTTTTTACATACAGCGTCATCTCTGGTACATAGCATGAACTGCAAACCAATAAGCAAAATCATTTGCGCATTTGAAAACTGTGCTTCATGTCAGCTATCGGGTTTGCTGGAGAACGATTCTTATTGGGATTTAACACTTGCGGATTCAGTTTCACCAAAAGCGTACCAAATACGAACGCTGTTCGCAATTATTTTCACCACATGTTTTCCTTCACAACCAATTCAGTTATGGAAAAAATACAAAGACGACATATGTAAAGATATCTTGCATCGCTTGCGCATTCTAACAAATAATCCCCTGATCCAAATAACCGATGAAATCTACAATGAAGGATTTATTCTGATTGAGGATCAATGCTTGACTATTGCAAGCAAGCTACTGATTGAAGTAGGAATGATTGCGCCAAATCGATCGATGCACGACGCATTCAACCAAGAATTAAATCGAGAGCTACAATACAATGTTGATAGATTGCAGGAATACAACAAAAACAAGTATACGAAACATTAATGCAAGCGGTGGACAATAATACTGGTGGTCTATTCTTCCTGGACGCACCTGGATGAACAGGGAAAACATTTGTCATTTCATGGATTTTGGCCACTATTCGATCAAGATGTGGCATAGCTTTGGCGATAGCATCATCTCAAATTGCGGCGACTCTTCTAGATGGCGGTCGTATTGCACATTCTGCGCTTAAGTTGACACTCAATTTAAACAGAATTGATACCTGAACATGCAATATTTCCCGATCCTGTGCAATGTGAAAATTTTTGATGCAATGCAAGCTCATTGTTTGGGATAAGTGCACAATGGCACATAAGAAATCACTTGAAGCACTGAACTTCACACTGAAGGATCTTCGGCGAAATAACAACATCTTTGCCGGTTTGATGATACTGTTGGCATGCGATTTCAGACAGACGTTTCCCGTGGAACGCCTGCAGATGAATTGAATGCTTGCCTGAAGGTACACCTTTATGGAATAACGTAAAAACATTATCGCTTACCACTAATATGAGAGTTCAACTTCAAAATGATCAAAGTGCAGCACAATTTTCCAAACAATTGTTAGCTGTTGGAAATAGAAAGCTCCCAGTTGATGCGACATCTGGACTTATTACTCTTACCAACGACTTTTGCCGATTTGTACACTCTCAATAATATATATATATAATTTTTTTTTTATGTGATGGGCGTTGATGCACTACGAGCAGTACAAACAAGTGGCCCAACGACACCAAGCACGTGCTTTTAATGCGCCCTTTTATCATTTTGGGCAAAAGAGAGAGACGGGACACAAATGATAATAAAAGAAGCAACTAAAAATGAAGCAATCGAGTTAAAATATTAGTTTTTAAGACCGGAATACATAGAAGATGAAGTGCAAATTAAATAATAAAGGTGGTTATAATTATTACATAGAACGCGAAAGGGCTCGTGCTGACTAAAATTAGATGTACATCGTGGCAAGTTAATATGATAGTAGTTTCACATTAGTCTAACAGGAACATTTTAGTTTAGGAGGCTTACCAAATCTACGGAATCAATAACGCATCTGATAAGCTTATGCATAAAAATAGTACCAAGCCTAGTTCTACGATTTACTAGTTTAGGCAAAGAGGTAACCTGACAGTAGATAGGTAATACGGGAGCTGGCTCACTTTGGGGTGGGGGTGACCCTAATCAGTCACGCATGGTTGCACACAGGTGACAGGTGGTCACGCATGGTTGCACGCAGGTGTTTTAAGGGGTGTGTAGGGGTGTGAGAGAGGGGTGTTTTGATATGTCTTGTTTTGTCTTGTCATTTTCTCACCCTATAGGTGTGTGTGTGATAGGGGTGTTTTGTCATGCATAGGATTTTATGGTTGTTTAGAGTGATCTTTACCCGAATAGGGTGTGTAGGAGTGTAATGGTTGCACGAAGGTCACTATGTTGCTTCTAACTTGTATTAAGTTAAGGGGAGGGTAATCTTAAATGTTTCAATTCTATAGTGGAGGTGGTGGTGGTGGTTCCTAACAGAATATACACAAAAACGTTGTTTTGTCATGCGTATGAATTTGTAAAACTATATTTTAGCGGAGGAGGAGGAGGAAGGGAAGTTGTTTTGTTATGCGTGGGCGTTTTGTTGATTCAATTAAGGATAGTTTTAATAGGGTAGATTCAATTAGGGTTGTAGTTGACATGTGTTAGTGTAAACTGTCTACGGTCTTGTGTCAAAGGTGTTGGTTTGAGGGATATTAGATCGCATACTTTTGTGGTGTGAAACAAGCGTGAGTCGTTTTGTTGATTCAATTAGGGTTGTAGTTGACATCTGTTAGTGTAACGTGTCTACGGTCTTGTGATCAAAAGGTGTTGGTTTGAGGGATATTAGATCCCAGAAACAAGCGTGAGGCGTTTTGTTGATTCAATTAGGGATAGTTTTAATAGAGTAGATTCAATTAGGGTTGTAGTTGACATCTGTTAGTGTAACCTGTCTACGGTCTTGTGGTCAAAAGATGTTGGTTTGAGGGATATTAGATCGCATACTTTTATGGTTTTGGTTTGAGGGATATTAGGCCGCATACTTTTGTGGTGTGAAACAAGCGTGAGGCGTTTTGTTGATTCAATTAGGGATAGTTTTAATAGGGTAGATTCAATTAGGGTTGTAGTTGACATCTGTTAGTGTAACCTGTCTACGGTCTTGTGGTCAAAAGGTGTTGGTTTGAGGGATATTAGATCGCATACTTTTGTGGTGTGAAACAAGCGTGAGTTCGGTAACCTCCCCCTCTTAAGCGAGCATTAGATGGGAAAGTAAGCGTAGGAGTGTAAGAGGGGTGTTGGTGGTGGTGGTGCTTGTGTTGGTGGTTGTAATGGTGGTTCCTAACAGAATATACACAAAAACAAACTTATTACAACCAACACATTCGTTTGTTTAGTCAAATACGTTTTTATTTAAAAAACGGTTACCTTCTAAGTTTTCAAAAATGTCTGTGTTAAGGAGAAATGTGGAAAGTAGTTCAGTTTTAGAAAACTATTTGAGTTGAGCGAACCATCTAGAATCGTCGTGCAAGCCCTCCGGTAATTCAAAGCTAAAGTAAAGTTGTGTTAATTTACGTTTCATCCGAATTCGATTTGTGTGAGCTTATCAAATTGATAAAAATTAAAATACTTTACTAACTGTTAAGTAAAGTTGTGTGAATTGGGAACTACCCAGATTTGTGTTGTGTAAACTTATCAAATTGATAAGACGTAAAATACTTTACAGTTAAAGTAAAGTATAACGAAGTGAAAAGTACAAGTAACAATACAATACTTCCAAAAACATAAAAAAATCAAAACAAAAAAAAAAATAAATAAGTATTGTGCAAAGTGCAACATTACCCTATCGGGTAACATTTCGTGGACTCATCATCTGCGAACGGAGCAACATAAGAAGAATGTTGTTGAACCAGTGGATTCAAGGATTAAAAAAATCAGTTCTGGATTCCAAGGAAGGATTGTTCACTACCTATATGAAAACACCAACAATGATGTAATTTATCCAACACAATTTATGGAGGAAGCAGGAGAAGCTTTTCTACCTCACTTGTATCCATTGTTGGAAAGTTATTCATCGGTGAAAATAAATTTTGAACTTTTTGGAGAGTACGGACTTTTGAAGGAAGAAAAGGAATGCATTGAAATAAAGTCATTTCAAAGTAAGATGACAACAATTAGTGCCTACTCCAATATAGAAAATAAATATAAGGAACACATGGAAAAATTTTTGGCGAGGATGGAAGAATTCAAAGAAAGGGATAGTGGATGGACTTTGCTTCATCTCATTCGATTGGAGATGAATATTAATCAATATTCACCTTTAAGAGGATCATCTTACATAAAACTACCCTCTTGTTTAGAAGCTAAAAAAGCAATTATAAATGTTAAAAACACAAATGATGAATATTGTTTTAAATGGAGCTTAATCGCAGCATTTAGTAATCTAAATAAGAATGCGAACAGATGCACAACCTATAAAGTCAATATAAATGATGAAGTCATTCAAGTCAATGGGATCACACTAAACTTCACTGGATTGCAATTTCCACTTAAGCCTGCGGATATATCGAAATTTATGGAAATAAATAAAGATATAAATATTACACTTTTCGGGTTCGACGATAGAGTTATATTCGGACCTATATTTTACTCCCCTGAAGTGAGGAAAAATTATATAAATATGTTGATACTGGAGGAAGGATGTAAAGCACACTATACTTGGATTAAAAATCTCTCGAAGTAAGTTGTTTTATCATATCATTATTATATCTTGTTTTTGTTTTTGTTTTTAAATTTCATATTTATTTGCTTTCATACTTTAAAAAAAAATTTGTTTTCTTGTGTTAATTTTTTTTTTTGTTTGGTTTCCTCTCAAGTTTCGAGAGACAAATCAAAAAAATGTCAAATTTGCTTAAATTACTCATTGAGTGAAGATGCTGCCAACCGGCATTCAGAAGTCTGTGGGAAAAAAGTCTCACGCTTACCCAACATGAAGGATGCACAAATGTTCAAAAGGAAGTGATGGTCCCATTCACAGCTTACGCTGACTTTGAATGCATCCTTCAACCAATTAATAGAAACGAAACATTAAATTTAAATATTATAAATATACATAGACCTGTTTCATATGCATACTATAGAAAGAAACTATATTAGAAACTATATTCAACTCGGGAATGAATTTCCTGTTATCTCTAATAGAAAATTTAACTTTTATATATGAAAACTATATTTGAAAACCTGTTTCTATAATAATGTCAGATGTTGAAGAAGATGATTTCCAAAAATCTAATAATTGTCATATATGCAACACTCCTCTTTTATTGGACAGAGTTAGGCATCACTGTCACTTCACAGGAAAATTTAGGGGGGCAGCACATAATGAGTGCAATTTAAAATATAAAGTTCCAAAATTTATTCCTGTTTTCTTCCACAATTTCACCAGGTATGATTGCCATCTATTTATTAAAGATTTGGCAATCATACCTGTTGAAATAAAGGTAATTCCATTAAATAAGGAACTATATATATTAATTTCAAAAATTATAACTTTAAGTAATGGTGATAACTTTGAAATCCGTTTTCTAGATTCGTTTCGATTTATGCCTTCTGCATTAGATACATTAGCTTCAAATCTAGATAGTGAACAAATGTATATAACAAGATCATTTTTCCCTAATAAAAATCATTTCAACTTAAATGAAATTAAATGAAAGTAAATTACCTCCTAAAGAAGCTTTCTATAGTTCCTTAACCGAAAATGAATGTTCAATTGAAATTATACTCACGCACAAAATGTATGGAATGAGTTTTCTTGCAATAATCTTAAAGATTATTTAGAATTATATTTAAAAACAGATGTTTTATTAATGTCTGATGTCTTTGAAAACTTTCGAAGACTTTGTAGTAAAATTTATTCACTTGATCCAGCACATTTTTTCACTACACCAGGATTATCATGGGAAGCTATGTTAAAATGTACTAAAATTGAATTAGATTTATTAACTGATATAAATCAGTTTATATTTATTCAAAGTGGTATTCGTGGTGGCTTAGTACAATGTACATGTAGATATGCTAAAGCAAATAATAAATATGTTGAGAATTTTGATAGTACTCAAGAATCATCATATTTGATTTATTTGGATGCAAATATTTTATATGGTTGGGCTATGTCACAATCTTTACCATATGGAGGTTTTGAATGAATTTCAAGGGGGAACTTGATAGTATAAACATTACAGAGATTGCAGATGATAGTGAATATGGATACTTTTTTGAGGTAGATTTAAAATATCCTTTAAAATTGCACAATAAACACAATGATCTTCCATTTTGTTGTAATAATCAGTTACCAACAAAGTCAGACAAAATAAAAAAATTAATTGCTGATTTAAGGGATAAAGAAAAATATATAATTATAATAATAACAAAAATTCATAGAGGTCTTCGCTTCTTTCAGAAGCCTTGGCTAGAAACATATATTGATTTGAATACATTCCATAGAACTAATGCAAAAAATACATTTGAAAAAGATTTTTTTTAACTTTTAAATAATGCTGTCTACGGAAAAACAATGGAAAATGTCGATAAGCGCGTTAATATTAAATTAATTACTGAATGGGAAAGTGCTTCACCATCCGATTCTTCTGGTCCAAAAAGGCATTGTGGTAGATCTCTTATTTCAAAGTCAAACTTCCATAGTGTCAAACAGTTTTCAGAAAACTTCTTTGCCTTTCAAATGAAAAGATTAAATGTGTTATACAACAAACCTTTATATTTAGGTTTTGCTGTATTAGATTTATCGAAATGGAAAATGTATGATTTTCATTATAATTATATCAAACCTAAATACAATGAAAATGTTCAATTAAATTATATGGATACAGATTCTTTTATATATACTATTAATACTGAAGATATTTAGAAAGATATTCAGAATGATGTTGAGATAAAGTTTGATACATCAGATTATTCTGATGAATTACTTAATCTCTATAATTTTCCTAAAGCTAATAAAAAAAGGTTGGGTTTTTTTAAAGATGAACTCAATGGAAGACCTATGACTGAATTTGTTGGTTTGAGATCAAAAATGTATGCCTTTAAAACATCTAATAGAAATGACAGCTCTGAAAAAACAGTGAAATAATCAAAGGGTGTTAAAAGAAGTGCAATAGATCAATTGACTTTTAATAGTTTTAAAAAATGTTTGTTTTCGGAAGAGGAAGTGGTAAATTATATGTCAATGATTAGATCTAAAAAACATCTTTTATCAACAATTAAATGTAAAAAAGTAGTTCTCAGTCATAAAAACACAAAGGTTCTTATACAAGACAATAAAATTAATACACTACAATATGGACATTATAAAATAGAAGAAAAAAGATTAGAAAATAATGAAATAGATTCAAATATTTATGTTTATGAACAAAGAATAAAAGAAATAGAGAATTGTACTAATAGAAATAATTATCAAGAGATTGAAATAGAAAAATTTAAGAAAAATATAGATGAATGTGAATTTGAAATGTTTTATACAGAACTAGAATTAAATTTACTAGATTGTAAAAAAAAATGAATAAATGTAACCTATAATTGTAAATAAGACAGAACAAACATCGCTTTTTTTATTTAAAGGTTAAAATATAAGGTAATGTATAAGCCAAATATTACAATTCACAATATTATTATTATTATAAAATTCTTATTTAACAGAACAAACATCGCTTTTACTTACAGGTTAATGTTAAAATTTATAAAAATGTACAGAACATGAAAAAATTTGAATTTAACAGAAGAATTACAATATTTTCTTTGAATTGCATTCAATTTGCTTACTTTCTTCTATATTTAGTGGTATAGTTTGTTTATAGTTATCTATACCAACCTCTAATCTATACACTTTATTGTCATCATTACTTAAAGGAATTGATTTAATGTATTTATCATTATCTTCATCTAAATTAAACGGTATAGTTTGAACATAGTTATCTATACCACCCTCAACAAGAATAGTTTCATCCTCACTAGATGATCTTGGAATACATGGGTCCGGATTTTCATCATCTTAAGGGATTGTATCATGGTCGTCATCATCATCATCATCATCATCACCATACAAATTAAGAGAAAATTTGCTAACCTCTTTTTTATTAATGTTTTGGAGTTCTGAAAATATAAATATTTTACTATATATATACATATATACAAATATTATTTTATATGTATTCAACCAACCTTTTTGAGCTCCATCCAAAATATTATTTTCAACTTTTTTATTAATGTTTTGGAGTTCTGAAAATATATACATATATATATTATTAGTATATAAAATTATATATATATATATATATATATATATATTAAACTCACCTTTTTTTAATTTACTCGAATTATTATTTTCATCTTCTATTTTTATACTCTGCAAGAACAAACATATTTCCCTACTCAATCAGATTATGATATAATATCACTATTAGTTATTTTGAAGTCGTTAATATCGTTAATTGGTATTATATCTGTGCTAATCTGACTTTCTTTTTTATTTAAATATTCGACCATCATTTGATCTGCTAAATTTCTCTTTCTTAAATATATCCCATTAATTCTTTCTGCTTCCTCTATTTCAATTTCATGGATTTGTGGACCATCACTAAGATAACCTGATTCCTCTTCTTCTATCTCTTTTCTTTTACTCTCTTGTTTGGAGAGAAGATCAGCATCTTTCAATATATTGTCATAAACAATCCTATCTTTTCGTCTCTCTGCATTAATTACTGCTTGGGATAAAACTTCTGCAAATTCAAAACAATTAATTCTTAAAGTTGCTAAGGGGGTTTTAGTATTGCGTTTAGATTTTTGGTGGCGGTGGCGACTAGATAAATATTTTAAATTCATACGCTTAGATTTACTTAGACTTCGCCTAGAATGTGTTCTTCTATAAATATTATTGTAATGACATTTAACTCCTACTGTAGCAGTTTTGTATTGGACGGTAAAGAATCTGTTTAGACCCCTTCTTCCTAAATCCATATGCCCTCCTATTCTCCTTTCATTTTCAACTACTTTTTGCTTAAAATTCTCTATTATACCTCTCTTTATACCCGTTACTCGTAGAGTAAAAGGGTATACTAGATTCGTCGGAAAGTATGTAACAGGCAGAAGGAAGCGTTTCCGACCTTATAAAGTATATATATTCTTGATCAGGATCACTAGCCGAGTCGATCTAGCCATGTCCGTCTGTCCGTCTGTCCGTCTGTCCGGATGAACGCTGAGATCTCGGAAACTATGAGAGCTAGGTTATTGAGATTTGGCGTGCAGATTCCTGAGCTTCTTACGCAGCGCAAGTTTGTTTCAGTAGACTGCCACGCCCACTCTAACGCCCACAAACCGCCCAAAACTGTGGCTCCTACAGTTTTGATGCTAGAATAAAAATTTTAGCATAAGTGTATTCTTCTCATCAATACCTATCGAGTGACCCGAAAAAAAAATTGCCACGCCCACAAACCGCCCAAACCTGTGACGGCCACAGTTTTCATGCTAGATAAAAAATTTTAACTGAAATGTATTGGTCTCGTCAATACCTATCGATTGATCCAAAAAAAATTTTGCCACGCCCACTCTAACGCCCATAACGCTAGAATCTGTCTACCGCCGGTAGGTGGCGTATTTAAATCTCGATTTGCATATCTCCATTTCCCTTTGGTCCCTTTAGCTGAGTAACGGGTATCTGATAGTCGGGGTACTCGACTATAGCGTTCTTCCTTGTTTTGAATTCGATTTGTGAGTTGTGTATGTTTTCAGTGCTTTTTAATTTATGAGTAGTGTTCCTTTTTATTGGAACCCGACTTACACTTTCAAATTCTGTATCACTATCACTGATCCCCAACACTAATTCTTGTGACGTATTACGACTTACGTTTTCAAATTCTCTCTTACTATCATTTATACCCATATTAATGTTTTCTGATGTTTCAACGCTTTCATTTTCGCTATTAAAATCAAAAAAACTAGGTGGAATTGTAGTTGTTTCAGATGTAGTGTTTGTAGCTGTTTGTTTTTGTTGTTGTATCTTCTTCCAGAAGTTCTCTTTTTAATGCAGTTGCTGCTGTTGTAGTTGTTGTTTCTTCCTTCTCCTCCTCCAGAATTCCCCTTCTCATTGTAGGTGTAGTTGTACTTGTTGTAGTTGAGGTAGATGTAGTTGTAGTAGATGTTGATCTAGTTGTTTCTTCTTCAACTGTGCTTGCACTTGTACTTGTTGTTAAGTCTTTTTAATTAATGCTACCATTAAATATTTTAGTATCGAGTTCACTTTTTATACCCGTTACTCGTAGAGTAAAAGGGTATACTAGATTCGTCGGAAAGTATGTAACAGGCAGAAGGAAGCGTTTCCGACCCCATAAAGTATATATATTCTTGATCAGGATCACTAGCCGAGTCGATCTAGCCATGTCCGTCTGTCCGTCTGTCCGTCTGTCCGACTGTCCGTCTGTCCGTCTGTCCGTCTGTCTGTCCGTCCGGATGAACGCTGAGATCTCGGAAACTATGGGAGCTAGGCTATTGAGATTTGGTGTGCAGATTCCTGAGCTTCTTACACAGCGCAAGTTTGTTTCAGCAATGTGCCACGCCCACTCTTACGCCCACAAACCGCCCAAAACTGTGGCTCCTACAGTTTTGATGCTAGAATACAAACTTTAACATAAATGTAATCTTCTCATCAATACCTATCGAGTGACCCGAAAAAAAAATTGCCACGCCCACTCTAACGCTCACAAACCGCCCAAACCTGTGACGGCCACAGTTTTCAAGCTAGATAAAAAATTTTAACTGAAATGTATTGGTCTCGTCAATACCTATCGATTGATCCAAAAAAAATTTTGCCACGCCCACTCTAACGCCCATAACGCTTAAATCTGTCTACTGCCGGTAGGTGGCGTATTTAAATCTCGATTTGCTGCTTGCATATCTCCATTTCCCTTTGGTCCCTTTAGCTGAGTAACGGGTATCTGATAGTTGAGGTACTCGACTATAGCGTTCTTCCTTGTTAAGTTTGGTTTCTCACTTTCATCACTTGTCTTGTTTATGAGATCCATAAAAATATGACTGTCTTCTAGGATCTCAAATTTTAAGTCAATTTTAATGATTTTTTTTAGTTTTAAAAACATTGATAAATAACCCAATCGAATTATTGGAAGACGATGGGTTTTCAATTAAAGTCATTTCATTGGGGAGTGGTACCATTTTCACCATCGGATTAAAGAGGGAAAGAATTACAAAAAATATTATAAAAGCCGTCATTTTAAATTTTTTGATTTTGTTTTTTTTTTTGACAATCGAACAAACGAACGACCGAATGAATAAGCAAACGATCCGAAATTGAGTTGCGTGAACGAATAGATGGAAACTGAATACTTTTTGAAATTCTTCCGCCTTTATACCCTCCAGATTTGTATATATAAATATATAACGTTCCGTTCAAATTCTTATCTGTACATGCTTTTCTTCACACTTTATAAATAGAAATTGCGTGATTGTGAAGAAACATAATTTATTTTCACGCATTGACGTCAATGTCTACATTTTAATTGTTCTTTATAGAATTTCGTTTTTATGAAGCCAACTATCTTCTTATTTTAAAAAGCCTACCCAACGCACAAACACATAATTAAGTTCCACCCAAAATTCTTATCTGTTTATACTCTTTTAGTCTAGCCAACGCACAAGCTCATAATCAAGTTCCGTTCAAATTCTTATCTGTACATGCTTTTCTTCACACTTTATAAATAGGAATTGCGTGATTGTGAAGAAACATAATTTATTTTCACGCATTGACGTCAATGTCTACATTTTAATTGTTCTATGCTTCCACTTGTTCTTTATAAAATTTCGTTTTTATGAATCCAACTATCTTCTGATTTCGAAAGCCCAACCAACGCACATAATCATCTTTTTGTTTCACAATCTTTTCAACAAGACAAGTATTATGGAATTTTGTTTTTTTAATTTCTTGTTTATAGAAACCACCTTGAACTGGATCACCCTTCAAGTCCTCAAGTAAATATGGGGTGGGGGATGTATTTTGTACTTTCCGAATTCGAAAAATTTCCGTTGTCAAAGACATGTTTATATTTACTTATGAGTACATGATCCCCCTCTTTAAAGTCCCCATTTGTAAATATATTTAGATGATTGTATAATCTCATCAAAATCTGTTTTTTATTTTTAGCATTGACGTCAATAGGCTTCATTTTAATCGTTCTATGCTTCCTGTTATTATAATTATTAATCAACTCTTTGTATATTTGAAGCCAAGTATATTTTCCATTAAAACTAAACTCACGCCACATAAGTTCTTTTAATGTTCTATTAAAACGTTCCACAATAGATGCTTTAAGAGTACTAAATGTTAAATAATGATTAATTTCATATCTTTTCATCAATTCTCTAAATTGTTTATTATAGTTTTCATTTCCATTATCTGTTTGTAAATTCTTTGGTACTCCACGACCAGATTTTATTATCTTTTCCATTGCTTTTGTAACTTCTTCTGCATTTTTTGATTTTATTGCTTCACCCCATCCATATTTAGAAAATGTATCTATTACTGTTAACAAATACCTATAGCCTTTATTTGATGATGCATATGCCCCCATTTCAACCAAATCAGCCAGCCATAAATCATTAATACCCTTTACTACAACTCTACGTCTTGGGATTTTATTGAATGATGGGCGATGTAACTCATTTACAATATCTCGTTTACTCATAGCTTTATTTTATCTGGTATAAATGGTTTATTCTCTAAAGATTCAGTTTCACCTTTTAAAACTGAGGTTGGTACAATTATATAATTGAAAATCTTACTTTCTATTTCATTTATATCCTCCATTACCTTATTAAAAGTTTTCATGAGAAATTCCAATTTTTTTGAAATTTCACTCACTTTTCCCTCAATATTATTGATTCCAGGTCTTAATCTAAAGATTTGTTGTTTCTGCGATTGCTTAGAAATTTCATTAGATGTGTTCTGTACTAGTTTACTTATTTCATCATCAATATAAATCTTTCTTGCAATATCATTTTCATGAATGGGGGGTAGGGAATTCTTAAATCGTTTCCTCTGAACATTTAAATGTCACTCATAATCATTAAGTATACTTTGCAATTTTTCTAGACCTTTTGTTATATCTCTTGAGTACTCTTTCTCATTTAAAAAACAACCAAACTTATCAACTGACATTTTAATTATAAAATAAATAATGAAAGAGTGGTATATTTATGTATGATCCACATTAATTGTTAAAACTTCTTCGTTTTCACGATGTGCAAATGGACTTTTCCGAAGTATTATTCCATCTATTTGTGTCTGATCAGAACGAATGATTGGTGGAGGTTTTTTTAAATGTTGGTGTATGAATTTGTTAAAATTTTCCAATTTATCAACAAACTCTTTTATTGAATTATGTATATACTCCATTTGAGTTATCATTTTTATTACTTTACTTTCCAGCTCTGATACTCTTTTATTTCGTAGTTGAAATGATTTAGTTATAGTTTCCATTTGATGTGATTTCGCTTCATTAATTTAATCATCAACATAAAATTTAATAGCCAAATCATTTCCATTTATTGGTTTTGAAGAGTTTTTAATTCTTTTTTTCTGAACATTTATTGACCATCAGTGTCTAGATATATACTCGTAAGACTCTCAACTTCCCTTTTGAAAAGCGAGGAAAAATCTCTATCATTTGAAAAGTGACCAAACTTGTCAATAGACATTTTACTATTAAACAAAATGGGAAAATGTTTTCTATTTTATTAATATATTATTTTTGTTTCCCGCAATTCTTCTATTATTGAAAGAATTTCATTAGTATGGTTATTATTACCAGCAGCTCTCGATGCCATTAAGAGTTGCAATCTTTCAACAAGTTCATTAACATTATCCCAATATACATAGTTTGGTGGTATTTTTATACCCGTTACTCGTAGAGTAAAAGGGTGTACTAGATTCGTCGGAAAGTATGTAACAGGCAGAAGGAAGCGTTTCCGACCCCATAAAGTATATATATTCTTGATCAGGATCACTAGCCGAGTCGATCTAGCCATGTCCGTCTGTCCGTCTGTCCATCTGTCCGTCTGTCCGGATGAACGCTGAGATCTCGGAAACTATGAGAGCTAGGCTATTGAGATTTGGCGTGCAGATTCCTGAGCTTCTTACGCAGCGCAAGTTTGTTTCAGTAGACTGCCACGCCCACTCTAACGCCCACAAACAGCCCAAAACTGTGGCTCCTACAGTTTTGATGGTAGATAAAAAATTTTAACTAAAATGTATTAGTCTTGTCAATACCTATCGATTGACCCAACAAAAATTTTGCTACGCCCACTCTAACGGCCACAAACCTCCAAAGAAAAAAGCTATGACGTCAGAGCCAGACAATGCGAAATGTTTTTACGCGTGTATGTGTGTGTATGTAAATAGTTGCCGGTCGAACTTAGCGGCAAAGAAAAAAGCCCTGCCGGCGCTCAGAGAGAGTAAAGTGCGCGGTTAACTTATTCTATTGAATAATGAACCCTTATCTATTTGTCCCATTGACGGGCAAAAACCTTTAAAGATCTGTACATCTTTATTTATCTCTTTCAAAGAATATGAATTAGCTTAATAAATACCTATAGATTGTCCCAAAAAAACTTTTCCGTTTTCAGTCCAATGCTCTCAGACCAAAGTAGTTAGGACAAGCCTTGACACTAGAGCCAGAAAACGACATACATACATACATACATACATGTATGTGTAGGGCGTCAGCCCTAACCTCTGTATTGAGTAATGAAGCCCTTTCGTCGTCATGTGTCATGACAATTTTGTTTGTAACGAGGGTCAATTTTCTTTCGACCTCATCGTAATACTGCATGAGTGTTTGGTCGCCCTGGCGGACCGACTCAAGTCCCTGCCGTAATAGGCGCAAAGATGTTTTATCTGCGTAGGAGCAGTCTAATCTAGCTAGTATGGCTTTAAAATTAAGCACTGTATTATAAGAAACTAGCAGCGCGCGCAGGTCCCTTAATTTTGTTTCTAATAATAGTAACGGCTTGGTAATGCGCGGAACTGCCCTCGTAAGACTCGAATAATTCATAGGCATCGGTGGCGGATTGCCTCCATGCCACGTACTCATCTTGTACGCCAGTAAAATCTGGAATTGACTTCACTATATGTAATGGTATATCGCACTGTGGTGCTCCCGGTACTACCTTTACCCTCTGGTAAGATTCTACCTCTGGCGCTTCTATACGCAAGCTCTGAAGCTGTTGATTAACGGCATTGATCTGACCCGCGAATTCGGCTCTGAGCCTCTGTTCTTGGTTAGCTAATGCGGCCTGAATTACCGCCTCTATTTGTGCCGCGTTCATGGTTTCTGCGTTATTTTCTTGTTGTGCCCGTGCTGGTTGATAACTACGGATTAATTCTTCTTCACTGTCACTGTCAAGTCTTTTTTTAGTTTCCCTGGGCCTGGAAAACTCATAAGGCCACTAATTAGTTGACACTAAACACAAGTTATTGGAAGGCCGAATGTTTTAATTCGACATAATGAATTTTGTTTATTAAAATTTTATATTGATAACCGGGTGCTTGGCGTCCGAAAGAAAATTTTATTTAGGGACGGCTGATATTAATTCACTTTATCTATAAGTCACCTTTACAATTGCTTTATTTAAACTGTAAAATTTTTTAATTTTGTGTAAATAATTTGTAGGGATTCTTATTTATTTTTTCCCTGTATGTATTTGAAGTTTGACTGTATTAATTTTGATCAGCCCACTTACATATTTTTGTGTCGTGAATTCGTGTTAAAGTTGGGTGCCAATTATGTTTTAATTCTGGAGCCACGATCTATCCCTCGCCGCTGTCCGTTAGGGTGAGGGGTTGCGATCCAATTGCCACCGTGGCTGGTCCGGGGGAAGGGGTGATGATACAGTTGCCGCCGTGGCTGGCTGCTATTATGGATGAGCTGGGCGGTTGCCACTGGCTCTCTTCTTATGAAGATTACGTCGGGAGTAACTAACTCCGTTGCTAACGGCCCTTAAGGCTCCATAACCAATTTCAATTAATAAAGTAAATGTTGACGGCCAATGCCGGAGTTTTATATTCAAGCCAATGCTCTTTAATGAATGTCCGAGTAAAGACTAAAAACATATTTGACTTTACGTAAGCTAAGCGCGGCCGGCAAGCCGACCGCTCGTGCAGCAAAGTGCTGACACTAGCAAAATCAACATAACTCACCATACAGTGCACCAATAAGAACCAGGCACGGCCCCTAAAGATGTTTATGCTGATTTTGCAACTAAACACTAGGGTGATCCAAAAATCACCCAAGATCTGTATCGACTTATAATTACTCCTTAACAGTGTTAACAACTCCCCCCTTAGGAATATGACCGTCCTCGGTCATCTGGAATTTGTCAACGACTTGTTGGATCTCCCGTGCGTCTCGTCTCCTCCTCAGCATCTTGATGAGTAGGAAGGAGCAGCTGATGAGAAGACTGGCTCCCAAGCCAACCGCGAACCAGGTGTCGATAGTTCCAGCCGATTTCACTTCTTCCTTAAGCCCTTGGATAACCTCCAAGTTTTGGGTGTTAATTCTTTGGAGAAGTGGCATGCTTAGTGTGGAATCGTGGCCGATGATGTTGAGTAACGGGGATGCCGCCATGCCCGGAGTTTTTCTTATGGCTTCACGTTGGTTTGAGTATTTGGTGCCATTGATGAAAGCCACTCGCTCGAACGTAATGAGGTGTGTGCCGTCGGTGGCTATTTCAGGGCCGTCGTCAGTGCTGACTTTAGCTGGACACTCGTTGATTATTATTACTCCGTCATCTATTAACGTGATGGGGTCTAGGTGGCTGGCTTGCGTCTCGCATAGTGCGGTACTCCCCGCGTGTAGGCCTCGAGCGCAAGTATCATGGGTCGCCAGCTTGCAAAACGACGCGTAAGTTGTTGTTACGCAATCGGTGACTGCTAAGACGTCGCTATTGCATTCGGCTACTGTGTTCTCCTTCAATTGCAGGATGGTATGTTGGTGTGATACAGGGAAGATCGTGACTTTTTTACAAATAGTTTTAATCTTAGGGTATGCGATTAGCACATGGATTATACTATCGGACTGTAGGACTCTAATGTTAGACGCCTCTAGTAGGCTAATGATGGGGACTTCTGTGGGGTGATCAACAAATACAGACTTCAAATCATTTTGATTAAAAATTGCTGGGTTTATGATGTTGGCTTTTGCAAGTGTGACTGTAAGCATTACGTTTTGAATCTCGGTTATTAGTATTCTATTTCTGGCCAAAAGTACTTCGTATAGGTGGGAAGTGTCAACTAAATTATTTTGTTTTGCCTTGATAATTTTATTAACGGCCTCTGTTAATTCATTAATTTTATTCTGCGTCTGCGTATTTATTATAGCCTGCCGGTTATTTGACTCAATTAAACGTGCCTCGGACACTTTTAGCATATCGAAGTCGGCCGCATCAGGTGTGCCCGCAATTACTTTGAGTGCGGTGCCTAGGAAGTCTAGGCTCCTGGCCATCCTATGGTGTATTTTTAAGACAGACAATAAACTTCTAACATGTTCGGTATCGACGTCTAACAATTTTTTCATATGAGACTGTGGGAATAAATCGGACAACCTAGTAGTTTCTTCTACTATAATTGAAAATTCGGACAAGTTACTTGAATGTCGAAGCAAGTTTCTTTGTTCCCATACCAACGCGATTCCGTCCGAAATTGGGATATACTGAGCATGCGAATAATCCGTTACTCTAGCGTTAACTACAGTTAACGTTATCAATAAAATTCCCGCGATCCTGTAAGAAGGCAAATGTTAATCTACTGTGTATAAAATGGAGTAACTATGCTAAGGTGTAAGTATATATGAAAATAAAGTAAAAAAGGTAAAAAAGGATGAGGGGTATTTATACCCGTTACTCGTAGAGTAAAAGGGTATACTAGATTCGTCGGAAAGTATGTAACAGGCAGAAGGAAGCGTTTCCGACCCCATGAAGTATATATATTCTTGATCAGGATCACTAGCCGAGTCGATCTAGCCATGTCCGTCTGTCCGTCTGTCCGTCTGTCCGTCTGTCCGTCTGTCCGTCTGTCCGTCTGTCCGTCTGTCCGTATGAACGCTGAGATCTCGGAAACTATGAGAGTTACAATACTGGGATTAGGCACGCAGATTCCTGAGATTCCTGCGCAGCGCAAGTTTGTTTCAGTAGAGTGCCACGCCCACTCTAACGCCCACAAACCGCCCAAAACTGTGGCTCCTACAGTTTTGATGCTAGAATAAAAATTTTAACTGAAATGTAATGTTCTCATCAATACCTATCGATTGACCTAAAAAAAAGTTTGCCACGCCCACTTTAACGCCCACAAACCGCGAAAACCTGTCACGCCCACAATTTTCATGCTAGATAAAAAATTTTAACTGAAATGTATTCGTCTCGTCATTACCTATCGATTGACTCAAAAAAAAGTTTGCCACGCCCACTTTAACGCCCACAAACCGCAAAAATCTGTGACGCCCACAATTTTCATGCTAGATAAAAAATTGTAACTGAAATGTATTGGTCTCGTCGATACCTATCGATTGATCCAAAAAAAAATTTGCCACGCCCACTCTAACGCCCATAACGCTTAAATCTGTATACCGCCGGTAGGTGGCGCATTTTAATCTCGCTTTGCTGCTTGCATATCTCCATTTAGCTGAGTAACGGGTATCTGATAGTCGAGGTACTCGACTATAGCGTTCTTCCTTGTTTTATCTAAGGTTGTCCTTGTGGACCACCCTCCCTCTAATAAGGACAGACGTTCCCATGTCTGCTTGTACACGCTCTTCTGTGTACAGTGCGGTTAGTTTATTTCCTAACCTTTTGTTATTTTTGAGGTATACTTTTTCTCCTACCTCAAAAATTCTGTTTTGCCTAGTAGGGTTGATCCTGTCTAGATTGGCCTGTTGTGCCTTTTCAATATTACCTATTATTGCCAATTTTTGTTCGGCATTAGCTGAGTGCAAGGCCTGCTTAGGTGACAGTCTTGTCACTGAATGTATTGTCTTGTTATATTCTACCGTGGCTCTCATAATAAGCTCAACGGTGTCGTCAACCTTTTGGTCGATTTTCATGCACCTAGCTATCTCAGTTAGGGTACTGTGGAATCGCTCCACTTGCCCGTTTGAGCTGCTGTGTAGAGGGGGTGCATTAACAATGTCAATGTCATATTGATTTTTCAATAATGAGGTTATAGTCTCAGAGTTGAAAGACGCCTCATTATCACAATATATTGTTTTAATGTTTGGGAAAAAATTTATTAGTTGTAATATGGGGCTGCGCACATCGACTATGGCCCTAGAAAGTAATGGCTGTACTACAGCGAACTTTGAAAATTTATCTATGCAGGTTAAAAAAAATCTCTTATCCGTAGAGTATATGTCAATAGGCAGCATTTCGCCAGCATATGAGGGGGTTGGTGTGATACCTAACTCTTGCTTCTTGGGGTGTCTGTTGTACTTCCCCTTGGTGCATGTCTTGCAGTTTACAACCACTTCGTTTTTGCGATTTTGGACATATTTGGAAAGTAGTAATCCTGAAGGACTTGTTTAACATTTTCCTGGGCTGCCCTGTGAGCGCGGTTGTGTTCGCAGATAATTATTTCTTTTTGTTCATTTGCATCCAGAATGTTCATTTGCAATGCCAGAACTTGGTTGCTGGGAATTCGGTCACCAAGGAATGTTGGATGCATGCTAGTGTGGAGTGGTCGCAGTAAATGGCGTTAACAACGTCTACGTTTACTACCTCTTTGACCAATCCGAACAGCGAGTCCCTGTTATTGAATTGGATTATGTGTCGGTTTTTGGTCCCGAAAACTATGAAGTGTCGCCGTAAAGGCTGCTCTGCTTCCTCCAGGATTATTTGATTCCTGTAGCAGTTCAGGGGTTTATCGGTAGATTCGACCGTGTAGGTTAAGGAAAGTTCACTGTGAATAGTGGCTACGTCAGATAGGGGTTCGTTTTGTATAGCGTTTATGTTTTGACGTGACAAAGCATCGGCCACAAAATTTTCTTTTCCGGGTTTGTAGAACACCTTGGCGTTATGTTCTTCGATGAATGCTTTCCATCGTTTAATTTTAGAATTCGTATTTCGCTCGGATACAGCGAAAGTAAGAGGTTGATGGTCCGTAAAAATCCTGATCTCTTTTGTGCCAGTAGGTAGTTTTGTAGCTTTCCTATAGCCCAAACAATTGCCAATAATTCTCTTTCGTTGGTTGCGTAATTGAGTTCACAGTCTTTCAACGTACGAGATATCATTGTGATTGGCCTGCCTTTTTGGGAAAGTACCGCACCGATACCGCTTGCTGAGGCATCGGTGGTCAAATCGAAAGGGAGTTTGAAATCTGGATACGTTAGTATCACATCTTCTGATGACAAAATGTCTCGCAGGCGATCGAACGCTCTGCGTTGGGACTCATCAAATTCGATAGCCACCTTTTTCGACATGTGTTTATTAACCGTGCCATTCTCTCCCTTAAGTATGGAGGTAAGTGGTCTGGCTATGGTAGCGAAGTCTCTGACAAAACTTCTGTAGTAACTAGCCAACCCTAGAAAAGACCTGAGGCTGAACAAATTTTTTGGTTCAGTGTACTCCTGAATGGTTTTTACCTTTTCCGGGTCTGTTTTGGCTCCGTTTGAAGTAACAATAAAACCTAAAAATTCAACACTTTCTTTGAAAAATTTTGTTTTCTCTGGTACCACTCTCATGTTGGCTTCGCACTGGCATTTAAGGACTGTGTCAATGTGTATAACGTGGTCGGCAGCGTTTTCGGAGAAAATTATCACGTCGTCTACGTAGACGTAACAAATCTTCCCAATCTGCTCACGTAGTACGTCATCGATCGCCCTTTGAAAGATGCTTCCCGCATTTTTCAGTCCAAAGGGTAGACGACAAAATTCATACTTTCCTCCGTTTATGGAGAAAGCAGTTTTTTCGCGGTCTTTTTCAGCCAGATAAATCTGGTGGTACCCCGATTTTAGGTCGAGGGTACTAAAAAATTTTGCCTTTCCCAGATTCGCTAGAATCATAGGAATACTTGGCATAGGGTAACGGTCGGCGATCGTTCGTTCATTCAGTTTCCTGAAATCGATCACCAGCCGTTTTTTCTTGTTGCCATCTGCATCAAGTCCCTTTTTGTCAACAACCCATGTTGGGCTGTTAAATGGCGACCTAGAAGGTCGGATAATGCCATCCTTTAGCAGCTGTTTGATTTCTGTGTTAACGAAATCTGCTGCTCCCATGGGGTAGGGATATAGCTTGGAATATACGGGTTCGTTAGTCTCCGTACGAATTGTGGCAATGATCGAGGTGTTAAAAGGTAGCGCCTCGTTAGAGTGAGAAAACGCTTGTTTCCTCTTAAGGATCATTTTTTTAAATGCAGCTTTCACTGAATTTGGGACTATTAAGTCATCGATATTTGTGAAGTTCACGTTATCGCATTCGTGGTATTTAAGCTGTTCAGATATGTTTCCATACCTGATTACGCTGTTTTGTAAATCTAATGCCGCTCCGGCCTGCGTTAGCAAGTCGAAACCTATTATGGCATCAAAAGTGTTGATAGTATCGAGTAGAAAAAATTGAGCCTTTAGGCCGAATATGTGCATGAAGCATTTTTCTTTTATATTACTGGAGCCATGAATGGAACTCACAGTGAATGAGGAGTCGACAGGCATTATGTTCTTCAGCTCCTTTAGGGGCTTTACATAACTCTTTGCCGCTCCAGTGTCTATGAGGATTTTTATAGTTTTCCCCGCCAGCCCTCGCTCAATGAAGGGCAAGCGAGACCTTCCTCTAAAAAATTGACAAGGTCGTTACCGTCAAATGAGACACTGTCATCATCAATTGCACTTAATGCGGCTGTGGCCGCGTTTTCATAATCTTGAGTTTCTTCCGCGTTTGCAGTTTGCTCAACGTGGTTAACCCGCTGGCGCCTTTGGCCAGTCATTCTCTCCGAAGAGTTTGGTCTTTTTGGGGCCTGCAAATTTTGGTATTGAGTGTTGTTTCCCTGTCTAAAATTCGTAGGATTTCGGAATTTAGAATATGATGGATCAATATCCATAGGTTCCTGGGATTGATTTTGTTTACCCTGATCTACCCAGTTGTCCTGTTTACGCCATGAATCGTTGTTCTGATACTTGTTTGGCTTTTTGAAAAAATGGGGATTTTTTTCTGGTCCGTGGTCGGCACTAGAATTTTTCCCTTGTTTCTCGGGAGCTTTGTGCTGGCCCTTGTGATAATCTGCATTCTGACTTCTTTGCTCAGCTACTTTGGCATATGTGGCCGCGAACATACTTCGTTCGATACGGGCCTCTGCCTCTCTAGCTAACGCCAGTGCTGCTGGCAGGTCTTTTGGCTGTGCTGGAAATACAACAGACCTTAGTGATTTTTTTAGACCGGAAATGAATACGTGTAGGGCGTCAGCCCTAACCTCTGTATTGAGTAATGAAGCCCTTTCGTCGTCATGTGTCATGACAATTTTGTTTGTAACGAGGGTCAATTTTCTTTCGACCTCATCGTAATACTGCATGAGTGTTTGGTCGCCCTGGCGGACCGACTCAAGTCCCTGCCGTAATAGGCGCAAAGATGTTTTATCTGCGTAGGAGCAGTCTAATCTAGCTAGTATGGCTTTAAAATTAAGCACTGTATTATAAGAAACTAGCAGCGCGCGCGCAGGTCCCTTAATTTTGTTTCTAATAATAGTAACGGCTTGGTAATGCGCGGAGCTGCCCTCGTAAGACTCGAATAATTCATAGGCATCGGTGGCGGATTGCCTCCATGCCACGTACTCATCTTGTACGCCAGTAAAATCTGGAATTGACTTCACTATATGTAATGGTATATCGCACTGTGGTGCTCCCGGTACTACCTTTACCCTCTGGTAAGATTCTACCTCTGGCGCTTCTATACGCAAGCTCTGAAGCTGTTGATTAACGGCATTGATCTGACCCGCGAATTCGGCTCTGAGCCTCTGTTCTTGGTTAGCTAATGCGGCCTGAATTACCGCCTCTATTTGTGCCGCGTTCATGGTTTCTGCGTTATTTTCTTGTTGTGCCCGTGCTGGTTGATAACTACGGATTAATTCTTCTTCACTGTCACTGTCAAGTCTTTTTTTAGTTTCCCTGGGCCTGGAAAACTCATAAGGCCACTAATTAGTTGACACTAAACACAAGTTATTGGAAGGCCGAATGTTTTAATTCGACATAATGAATTTTGTTTATTAAAATTTTATATTGATAACCGGGTGCTTGGCGTCCGAAAGAAAATTTTATTTAGGGACGGCTGATATTAATTCACTTTATCTATAAGTCACCTTTACAATTGCTTTATTTAAACTGTAAAATTTTTTAATTTTGTGTAAATAATTTGTAGGGATTCTTATTTATTTTTTCCCTGAATGTATTTGAAGTTTGACTGTATTAATTTTGATCAGCCCACTTACATATTTTTGTGTCGTGAGTTCGTGTTAAAGTTGGGTGCTAATTATGTTTTAATTCTGGAGCCACGATCTATCCCTCGCCGCTGTCCGTTAGGGTGAGGGGTTGCGATCCAATTGCCACCGTGGCTGGTCCGGGGGAAGGGGTGATGATACAGTTGCCGCCGTGGCTGGCTGCTATTATGGATGAGCTGGGCGGTTGCCACTGGCTCTCTTCTTATGAAGATTACGTCGGGAGTAACTAACTCCGTTGCTAACGGCCCTTAAGGCTCGATAACCAATTTCAATTAATAAAGTAAATGTTGACGGCCAATGCCGGAGTTTTATATTCAAGCCAATGCTCTTTAATGAATGTCCGAGTAAAAACTAAAAACATATTTGACTTTACGTAAGCTATGCGCGGCCGGCAAGCCGACCGCTCGTGCAGCAAAGTGCTGACACTAGCAAAATCAACATAACTCACCATACAGTGCACCAATAAAATCCAGGCACGGCCCCTAAAGATGTTTATGCTGATTTTGCAACTAAACACTAGGGTGATCCAAAAATCACCCAAGATCTGTATAGACTTATAATTACTCCTTAACAGTGTTAACATATACTCTTCAAGTTCAAGAGTGAGGGCCATCCCAAAGGTGGTTTTCTTACGTTGAGCTCGTTGAATAGGGTAGTACACCTCCGATTCCATCCTCGTCTTTGTTAAAATAGGTTTTAGTACATTACCATTAAAATCCTTGAGTACTTTCATCATTCCCGGATTGACCATTTGTAGTTGTTTCTTCTTGTAGTTGTTTTCGTTGTTTTTTTTGCTTTTACCTGTTTTTGTTGTTGATTTTAGTTGTTTTTTTAGCAGTTGTAACTGTTTTTGTTGTTTAATTTACCTGTTTTTTAGCAGATGTAGCTGTTTTTGTTGTTAATTTTACTTGTTTTTTAGCAGATGTAACTGTTTTGTCGTTGTTTTCAGCTGTTTTTAGCAGTTGTATCTGTTTTAATTGTTGTTGTTGTTTTACTGTTTTAACTGTTTTTTATGTTGTTCTTCTTGTTGTTGATTTTGATGATTGCAAGATTTTTTAGGTTGAAACTTTAAGCTGAGAACGTTTTAGCTTGAAACTTTTAGGTTGAGACTGTTTGCAGGTGGTTTTTAAATGTGAGTTAGAATAACTTTTGATCGAGTTTTTATACCTTGAGGTAAACTAACCCTCCCTGTTCTTTCTCATTCTTGATTTAGAATCGACCAATCATAGCAGTGAATAGCATGTAAATAGGGTGGGTTTCAAGAATCATAGAGAAATTACTTGATCATAGTGTAAAAGTAAGGGTGGGATAGAGAGTAAGAATTGGAGGGACAGGTGTCCACAGTTGGTACTATTAAAGGCTTGTTTTCTCTCATAGTTATAGTTAATGTTATTCCCCAAGTATTTCACAATTTCTTTTGGGGGTTGTAAATTTCCAAAACTTTCAAAGTAATGTATACTTTTTTTATTTTTGTTATAAGCTGCCCAATGCGTACCATTTGATGAACTATCATCTAGGTTTATAATTCCTGACTCTTCTCTCCAAGGAGATTTGGGGAGTGAGTCTCTCATAAACACACCTCGGAAATGTGGAATGTACTTTTGAGCAAAATTCAAAATTTCGAAATTTGAAAGAGGTTTTTTAGGTAACTTAGTAATTAGTTTTTTGGATTTCCTCTAAATGGATTAAGATATAATCCATAACCTTTTCTATAAGGTTTAAGAAACATACCTTAGCCCACCTTAATACTTTCCATTTTCTTATTAAGTTGTTTACTCTCTTCCAATTGTTTTTTACCCGTATTTGCATTATTGATAGTTTTAGCAATGGCTGCACTACCAGAGGCGAGACTTCCTAATGCACTTAGTGCAGTCAAAATGGGTACAATTGGTAAAAAACCACCAATTTTCGGTACATTAATAATACGAGGAATCTAAACATTTTTTTTATTTCTACCAATTGATTTATTGACTGCTTTACGTGCAACCTTAATCGCACTCATTAGATCTAGTGGCTTCCGAGTTTTCAATGCCCGTATTTCTGTTTGGATAACATTTGAAAAACTCTTTACCTTTGATTTCCTTTTCTTACACTTTCTCTTTGTTCCCTTTTTCACACCCATTCCGAATTTCTTTTTTTTTTCATAATATTTGTAATCAAGTATGCTGCTGTTTTCTCTGCAATACTACTATCTTTTGAACCAACACGTACCCACGCTTTATTTATTAGTACTGCGTCAGCCTTATGTCGATCAGCTAGATCCTTATATTGTGAATATGCAAAATCGTGTACTCTACAAGCTTCATCCAAATGATTTATCCCACGACCACCGCGCTCCAACCTTTGTTTTAGCTTTGTTCCAGGTCCACAAAAATTATAACCAGGAACATGTACTTCAAATGGAAGTGTGTTAATTATTTTGTTGATAATACCACTACCTCGTTTCAAGTTTGAACTCTGACTGCAACAATTATAAAAACTTTTACCCATTTTATATAATGTTTAATCAAGGAGCATTTCTCATCGAATGAAGTACATTACACACGTGAATATGCGTTTAATACGTCAAAAACAAGAAATCTGTCTTAGAAATATCGAGGGTGGTGATCATTCATTAACAAATTCAGTTCCACGACATAGTTCTTTATTACCCAATACAATGAGAGCATTGGTTGTCGGTCCCTCAAACTGCGGAAAAACAAATGTTATGCTCAGCCTTATTGAAAGTCCAAACGGGCTAAAATTTGAGAATATATATGTATTCTCAAAGAGTTTATATCAACTAAAGTATGAGTATTTAGAGAAACTAATTAAACCGATAAAGGGAATGGGATATTATACGTTCTCACAAAATGATGAAGTTTTACCACCCGCTAAGGCTAGAGAACTCTATTATGATTTTTGATAATGTTGCTTGTGAAAAACAAAACAACATTCGTTCATATTTCTGTACGGAGCGTCATAAAAATATAGATTCTTTTTACCTATGTCAAACATATACTCATATTCCAAAACATCTAATACGTGATAACGCGAATATGATTATAATGTTTAAACAATATGATTTAAATATGCGTCATATATATCGTGATCATGTAAATACTGATATGTCCTATGATTCATTTATGAAAATTTGTCAAAATTGTTGGAGTGATAAATACGGATTCCTCATAATAAGTAAAGATAACGATATGGAAAAAGGAAGATACAGGAAGGGTTTTAATGAATTTATTATTATTTGAGAATATAAGTTTCATTCTGTAAGCTATATTTTCACAGTACATTATTAGCTCCCAAAATGAGTAGATCATTCACTCTTACATTAAATGGTAATGAACCCATTACATGAACCCATTGAACTGACAAATGGTGAATATGAGTGTGCACTCATTGACTTTCATATGTACAACTCTATACACAATGTTTATTTATTTATTTATTTCATATCGCCAACGGAATTCCTTTACTGGCTACTTGAACATTTCAACAACTTATCTTACGTACTAAAATTTACAAAATAATTGACTAACCTATGCTTAAGAATTGATTTACTTGAGAAGTAGTCCAATTGCATATCAATTGGAAGTGCGTTAGACTCATATAAGGCCCTATAGGGGGGCTCGTTTTTGAAATAATTTGTCCGCCGCAGCTCGAGGAAAAAGGGATCAAAATTCCGAAGTTGCCTAGGCGGGGCGTGAAAACCAACTTTCGATAGCAGTTCTGGACAGTCGATACTACCATCCAACAAATCAGAGATGAAGCAAATGGCAAGGATAGTTCTACGATGCTCAAGGGATGGTAGGTGAACAAGCCTACATTGTTGGTGGTATGAAAGGGTAGGGTCTAAAAACCTTGGCGGCAACAACGCGAATTTCAAAAACTGTTTCTGTAGACGTTCTATTCTGTTCCCATGAGTGGTAGTGAAGGGATTCCAAATAAGAGACGCATATTCTAGTTTAGATCGGACAAATGCAAAATAAAGCGCAAGTCTGGTGTAGGGATCCGTGAATAGCGATGCGTTCCGTTTCACAAATCCAAACATAGCATAGGCCCTGGGCATGATGTAATCGAAGTGTGCTGCAAACTTAAATTTTGAGTCAAACAACACTCCTAGATCCAGGATTCCTGCCGCAGTTGTAGAGGTTGACCATTGATATTATAAGATGTGACGATATTGTATGCGGATTTACTGTAAGTGACATAGAAGCACTTGCTTATGTTAAGAGGAAGCGAATTTCGGCTACACCAAGAGCTCAAGGAAACTAAGTCATGTTGAACCAATTGTGAGTCTGTCGCTAATTTAATTGACTTAAAAATTTTTAAATCATCTGCATACAGGAGACACTCTGAGGATAGACAGAACCTCACATCATTAATGAAAATGATGAAAAGCAGAGATCCCATAGCACTTCCCTGAGGGAGGCCAGAGGTTGCCAAATAGGAATCCGATAATTTTCCACTAATATTAACTCTATAAAGTCGATGGTGTAAATATGATTTTATCCAATTTAGTAGTGCCGAATGTATACCCAAGCGGGCCAATTTTGCCAGTAGGGCACTGTGGCTAACTTTGTCAAAGGCTTTCGCAAAATCAGTGTAAATAGCATCAACCTGGTATCGCATATTAAAGGCATGAATGCAATAGTTGCTGAAAACGGCAAGATTAGTCGTAGTTGACCGACCTGCAACAAAACCATGCTGAGAAGTGCTTATATATATTATATATGATGGACGTTGATGCACTACGAGCAGTACAAACAAGTGGCCCAACGACACCAAGCACGTGCTTGTTACGCGCGGGGCCCTTTTATCAATTTGGGCAAAAAATACGAGGTCGCGAGGAAGATACAAAAAACAAATAGAGACGGGACACAAATGAAAATAAAAGAAGCATCTAAGAATGAAGCAAATGAGTTAAAATATTAGTTTTTTATACCGGGATAGAAGTTGAAGTGCAAATTAAATGATAAAGGTTGTTATAATTATTACATAGAACGCGAAAGGGCTCGTGCAGACAAAAATTAGATGTACATCGTGGAAAATTTAGGGGATAATAATTTCGTGTTAGTCTAACAGGAACATTGAAAGTTAGGCGGTTTACAAGTTCTACAGAATCAATATCACCTCTTATAAGATTTTGCATAAAAATAGTACCAAGCATTGTTCTACGATTTGCAAGGGTAGGTAAATTAAGCAATAGTAATCTACTCTGATAGGAAGGTAGCCTTATGTTTTGATCCCAGTTCAAACTACGAAGGGCAAAAAGAAGAAATTTTTTTTGTACCGACTCAATACGTTCAATATGCACTTGATATTGTGGACTCCAAACCGAAGAACAATATTCCAAAATAGGACGGACAAGGGAGGTAAATAATAATTTGGTTGTATAAGGGTCATCAAATTCTTTTGACCAACGCTTTATAAACCCAAGAACACTCATGGCCTTGCTGACAGTGGACATTATGTGGCAGTCAAATTTAAGTTTTGGGTCCAAAAGAACGCCTAAGTCATTAACTGAATATATACGGTCGAGTGGCGTATTTTGAAGAGAGTAACTAACAAAAGTAGGAGTACCCCTATGAAAAGTCATAACGTTGCATTTAAGACAGTTCAAATCTAAAAGGTTATACTCACACCATCCCTGAAAACAATCAATATCTGACTGTAAGTTGAAACCCGACGCTATATCATTATGTGATAAACAAAGCTTAACATCATCAGCATACATTAGTACACGAGAGTGTGTTATGATAGAGGGAAGATCGTTAATAAACAAAGTAAACAGCAAAGGGCCCAAATGACTACCCTGAGGCACTCCAGATGTAACATAGATCAGTTTTGAGGCAGCGTTCTTGAATATAACCCTCTGAGTCCTACCATTCAAATAACTTGAAATCCAAGTTACTAGATTACATGGAAACCCAAGCTGATTTAATTTCAATAAGAGAAGAGAGTGGTTGACAGAGTCAAAGGCCTTACTAAAATCTGTGTATATAACGTCAGTCTGCATTTTATTCTTAAATCCATTTATTACAATAGCTGACAATTCCAGAAGGTTGGTGGTGGTCGATCTTCGCTTAACAAAACCATGCTGACACGGTGATATTAGCGAGGAACATAAATGTTGCAAATGAGAAGTAATAATACGTTCAAATGTTTAAGGAATTGCCGACAATTTAGAAATACCTCTGTAATTCTGGGCATCCGCCTTCGCACCCTTTTTGTGAAGTGGAATGATAAAAGAGTCCTTCCAGATAGTAGGAAAAACTGACGATGAAATAGACAAATTAAAAAGTTTAAGAATCGGTTTACATATGGTTGACGCACAAAACTTAAGCACACACCCGGGGAGTCCATCAGGACCGGGAGAATAAGTTGGCGTTGTTTTTTCTAAGTCTCTTACGAGAGAAATTTCCGTAATTTCAGGGGTAAAGATACAATTTGCCTTATTTAAGGGATTAGGGTAGTTAGAATTTGACCAAGCAGCCGAACTATAAGGAGTTTGGAAAAACTCGGCTTAAATACATAGAATAGCAATGACTATTGAGAACATTAAAATCCGATCGAGCCACCACATATTTCGAAAAATCAGATGGCTTACCCGATTTCTTATACTTTTTATAAGTGTTTGTCTTAAGGTTTTTAAGTCTTTGAAGCGCATTGGTAAACCAAGGTGGCCTGTTTGTCTTTGAAGGAAACCTATCAGGAACGCATTCATTAAAAAAGGTATTTAACACTATATAGAAGTGTTCAGTGGCACTTTCAATATCCATACAATTGTACAATTCTGTCCAATTATATTGAGAAATCATGTCGTTAAGTTTTTTATAGTTACATTTTAGGAAACATCTCACTTTAGTTTGAGAAACTAAAGGAGAGAGGGTATCAACGCATGGGAGGCAGATTGTCAATTCCATTGTTGGATGATATCGGTCTTCAGGTACAACAAGAGCGTCAATTCTAGATACCGTGACTTCAGACGGGTCTGAAACAAACACAAGATCTAGTTGTCTATTTAATGAATTCCGTATAAAGCTTACTTGCTGTAACGATAATTCTAGAAGACCATCTACAAAATCATGGGCGGATAGAGGTATAGCGACTAGTGAGTCAGTAGGAGGAGACCAAGAAATATCAGGGAGATTAAAGTCACCCAAAACAATCAAAAGGTCACTGTTAGAAAAAAGGGATAGAACAGATTTTATCGCAGACAGGTGGTGCTCATAAATTATTAAATCAGAGCCAGGTGGAATATAGGAACATGTAACAAATATTGAGAATGATTGCAAGGAAACTTTCACACTAACAAATTCAATTTCATTAGGAGTATCAGAGTGAATTCTCTCGGATGTTAGGCTAGTGCTAACGGCAATCAGCACACCGCCTCCCCTACGTGAGGAGCGATCGGTCCTATAGGCATTAAAATTGTTTGACAGAACTTCATTGTCAGATATCTCTGGTTTCAGCCAAGTTTCCGTAAAAGCCAAAATATCAGCAGTAAATGCAGAGGAGTCAGCATAAAGCTTGGGTAGCTTCATATTTAGTCCCCTAACATTTTGATAAGCCAAAAATAAACTTTTTAGTTTTTTGGCGCAGTGGAAGGTCTGTTATTTGTTCTCGGTTTATTGGGAACAAATTCTTTTATTACTAAGTCATCATTAAGCCAAAAGCTTTCAGAAAGTAGTACCTTAAACACATCAGCCGGAGCAAATATTTTAAACGACGATATACTTCGAGCATATGAAAATCTAAATTGTTCCACTGAAATATTCTCGGATGGGAATTTTTCACGAATAAATTCCAAAACATCCTCAGATGTGTGTGTAATTGTTTTCTATGTGGAACAACTGATAATTTCTTACGTCCCCCAGCAGCAGATTGCACCTCACTAAGCTGAGAGCCAGAAGCGGTAACTTCTGTACCTATAGGTACGGTCGGCACCGTAGCCGGCACTGAAGGTTTTTTTACCACCCGACTTCGAGAGGCAGTGACTTCACCTAAAACAGCTGTATCCATAGGCGCAGTAGGTTCACTTACCACAGTGTCAACAGAGACTGCTGCAGCCACCAAGTTCGGATTTGGGGTGGATACCGTGACCGTATTAACTGCCACTAAGCTGGTTTTTTTACGTTTAGGCGACTCAGTTAGTAATTTTTTATTATTAAATTATGCACAAACGGAATTTAACCCCTCATTGAGCTGTTTAAAAGCACCAGAGAGATTCAAAAGGCTGTCTCGAGTCTGCTTCATAAAGCCGCTCATCTCAACAACCATTTCCTTGCAGGATCCACATGACCACATGAGTCCAGAATTCTGATCAATGAAGTCTTTGACTCTACCAGTAAATCCTGCGCATTTAACGTGCATCATCGACTCGCAGAGCCAGCAGAAAATAAAAGGGTCTTTAGTTGAAGACGAAAGAGTACAATTTTTCTTAGAGCAGACAAGAGCCATTTAAAAGAAATTAAATAAAATAAAATAATATATGAAAAATACCTCAAGTAAATTTGGCACTGGGATCAAATTCCAAAACCACAAAGGCACAAAACACGAAAAAAATAAGAGCGCGAGATCGCGTATTAATTTAAATGTAAGAGAGCACGAGAGAATAAATCTTCTATCGATTCAGCGTTGCTTGTGGGACACTGACAACTTTACGCAGGAACAGTTACAATGTAAAGCAAGCAAGAGAGAGAGAGAGAGAGACAAGAGAATAGCATACCAAAAGTCTACCAGAAATTTGGCAGGTTCAGAGAGAGTTTAAGTTACAGTTGTAATATAGAGCGGGAGAGAGAGTGAGAATCAAAGAGTTTTAGCAAGTTTAGTGAGTATAAGAATTACACTAACAAAGCTAGGAGATTAAACAAATCTAATTTAAATGTTAAAATAACTATAATCACTGGGAGATCTAGTAAAAAACACAAAACACACTAACCCAGCGGTTAGACTAAGCTTTGTTAATAAACAAACACAAAACACTCGCAAAAAATCACATAATAGACAAAAATTCAGAGCACAAGAGTAAACACAACCGTTCACAAGCGACGCCAAGAAATGATAAATTATGGGCAACAATGCGTTCAAAGAATTTAGCGATATTACTTATCTTTGCTATAGGCCTGTAATTGGCAATGTTATTCTTCGGCCCTGATTTTAAAATTGGAGTCACGGATGCGACCTTCCATCTATCCGCAAAGTGTCCACTAGAAAGTGATTTATCAAACAGAATTTTTAGTGAAACGCATAGTACCTCTATACAATGCTTCAGAAAGTAGGCCGGAATCCCATCACAGTCCGGAGTGCACGATTCATCCACGTCTTCCACAGCCCTATGAATATTCTCTTCTAGCACGGTTAAACTACCTAAATTCAATAGAGGAGTGATTGCATTTAAGGTTTGAAAATCATTCCAGGCTGCTGTTGGCTCAAAATTAGCTTTAAAATAAGAGGCAAAGAGATTTGCAGTTTCTGTATTTGAATGGGAAGATAAATTTCCTAGGAACATAGCAGATGGAACTGAAGAAGCACTTTTCTTTGAATTGATGAATCGCCAAAAAGAGTTGGGATTATTTTTTAAGCCGTTCTCAACACTCGCTATATACTGATTGTAAAGAAATTTATTTAGAAATTCAAATTCTCGTTTGTGCTGCAAGTGTCTATTCCATTCACCAGGATCCTGTGTAACTAAAAACCTTTTATAGAATTTATTTCGAAGATTTTTAAGCTTTTTCAAACCTTTCGTATACCATGGCAACTTAAACGAATTGTGGACCCTTTCTCGAGCATTGTTCTTAATGATGTTTAAAATAACAACTTAAAATGTGTCATAACACGACTCCAAACTGACATGTGATAAAACTGACTCCCAGTTAATGGCAGAGATCTCATTTCTGATGGCACAAAGGCTGGTTTCATTGAAAATAAATCTAGGGTAATATTCAGCTAAAGGCGCAAAACTGTAAAAGTTTATACCTAGCAGCAATGGTCTATGATGGATATCTCAATTGCTTATAGGTGAACTACATTGGACTAAAGAAAATTTAATATCAGCGCTAAGGAATACTAAGTCTAAAATTGTATGTAAGTTATTGAATATATTATTGACTTGTATTAAGCCCATACTGAAAATATCATCGATGAAAAGAATCTCGTGCGGTTGATGTATGTTGCTTGGCAGTGAAGAGTGATGCTCCGGATCCTGAGACCAAACGAGGGATGATAGATTAAAGTCTCCAATCACACAGATATGTTGATGGTCCTGCAGATTATTGTAGATGTCGGTAATGTTTTCCAGATGAGCCTTGTAAAGTTTATATGAACCATTCGGTGGTATGTATGACACCACAATTAGCAGCGATTCCGATTCTCCAATTATCGACACCGCAACTTGATCAAGAAGGGTATCTTCAATGAGAAGTCCAATTGACAAGCAGCGCAAATTGCAGCGAACAGCAACAATTACACCACCCCCTCTAGCACAGTGGGTTTTCGTGCTATCTCTGTCTTTGCGGAACACATGGTACAAATTGGAGTCGAAGAATTCATTTGAGTAAAAGTTTATGTTGAGCCAAGTTTCAACTAAAACTATAACATCAAACTCACATTGGGATGTGGCAAGGTATACTTGCTCCGCCTTTGTCCGCATTCCGGAGATGTTTTGAAAATAAATTTTTTGTGGGGCCGTACTCACAATAGCATGATCAACAATTTCCGGATTCGCATTTAAGGCGTCATAGTCCAATGCCCTAGGAAGTATTTGTTCATGCGTTCCCAATGCTGTAGGCCCGCAGATCGCCTTCAGTAATGTAGGGTTTTTAATACGAATTTTTTCATGCAGACTAGGATCGATGCATTCCCTAAGTTTGCTAGATACTTTTAGTAAAGAGCAACTAGTTCTTAAGAGCGATGGCAATGTCGCCGTTAACAGAGCATATCTATCGAAGTTGGGGAGAGATGGACAAAGTTGTTGTTGATGCTGACATCGGGAAGAGCCACACAAAGCAGTCGATGAGAAATTCAAGCAATTTCGTAGCGTCAGAGAGGAGCGCGGTAATAAGGAAATGATACTGTGATCACGAGTATCACTCAGAGCAAATTTTGAAAGCTCCAGCCGTTGGGTTTTCGTGAGCATTAGACGAACGTAACACAATTCAGACAACGACAACTCCAGCTGACGTTGTTGTTGGTTCAATTGTGATAAGCGCACAACTCCGACGAGCGCGCTTAGAGCAGGAATCTTGATGAAGTATGATGAGAGCGGCTCTCCAAAGAGCGTTTGACGATCGTCGTCCGAAACAGAGAACGACAGCTCAAGCTGATGTTGTTGTTGCTTTGATAGTGATGCATGCACATCCCCAGAGAGCGCGCTTAGAGGGAGATGAGTGATTGAATATGATGAGAGCTCCTCATCTATCAACGTTTGACGAATGTCGCGCAAAACAGACAACGACAACTCCAGCTGACGTTGTTGTTTGTTTGACGGTGATGAGCGCACAACTCCGAAGAGCGCGCTTAGAGCGGGAATCTTGATGAAATATGATGAGAGCAGCTCTCCAGAGAGCGTTTGACAAACGTCGCGCGAAATAGACAACGACAAATCCAGCTGATGCCGATGTTGCTTTGATTGTGATGAGTGCACATCTCCGAAGAGAGCGCTTAGAGCGGGAATCTTAACGGAATCTGGTGACAACGCCTCTCCAGTGAGCGTTTGATGAACGTTAGACAGAAAGGAAAAATCCAGCTGATAATGTTTTTGATTTGTGAGTGACGGGCGCCCAATACTTAAGAGTGCACTGGGAGCGGCGTATGAGAGAGTAATGGTAGCAGTTAGCGATATCGAAACCAGCGGACGTTGACATTGCGAATAAGTAGCATGAAGATGAGGAGAGGATCATAAAAATTTGCCGTAGTCAAATCGACACCAGAGGCGCCGATTATTGCGGGTTTTTTGATTCCGATGTATGATGATTGTGCAAATCCAGAACGTTCCCATCAACAATCGGCCTATCCCTGTGGATGAATCGACTGATTTTGATTGGATTGGGTCAGAACGCATCACTAAACACAGTCTGAAAGTGCTGCTCAGGTATTCCTAATTTAAAATTGACGAATTCCAGTGTAGCAACATCTACACCATTTTTGACTAAAGGCTTGCAAATTATGGTGGCGGTATCCACACCTAGCTTATTTGCAACATATTCACACTCAGAATCATATTTTACGTGCGCTCTGAATCTACCAATATGAAGGAATTTATTGCTCGGCACAACTTCGAGGAGTTCACAATTAGGAGCTTGACCAACTATTTGCCTCTTGTTCCTGTTATTCTTTGCATGGTTCCTGGCGGCAGTAGAAACTGGTGCGGGGGGTATCAGGTCTGCATGGTTGGCTTGACGACCAATTGAAGAAGGTGGAGCCAATGGTTTCACCACTTTTTTACGCTGACTGACATTGCTATTGTCAGTGGTAGAATTGGGAAAAGCCTTCAGAAACTTTGAATTTAAATCCATGTATAGACTCTTCAGGTCATGAAGTTCTTCCATTACTTCATCGATTTTGGAGTATGAATCATTACTCACAACACAGCGATCACACTGCCAAAGTAGATTCGGCATATTTGTTAATAATCTAATAGCATCCTCCGGGAGATCAACACATGCAGTGAGAAAAGTACGACGACAAAGCGATGAGCAGCGAACCGCCTCAAAACCGTGAAGCTGTGCTGCTGTAACTTCAGCATTGCACTCGGAGCACGAATAAGAATTCATAGCGAAAAGAAAACACGTCTGACTACAACGAATGCTAATCAGAGACTATCAATGTTGATATAAATAATAATCTATTTCATATTGGTGATAAAGTAATTCAACTTCCAATTGGATCATATGAACTCAATGATATTTATGATTTTCTAAAAAATAAACTAAAAGATTATGATCTTGAGAAAACATTTCAAATGGAGAGTAATAATAACACACTTCAAGTTCATATAATAACTACCAAGGAACCTATTTATTTTAATAGAAACAACTCCATATGACAATTGCTTGGTTTCAATAAAAAAGTAATTTACCCCGACTTGAAAAAAACATATATATCTGATCAACCTGTCAACATTTTAAAAATAAACACAATACGCTTAGTATGTAATATTTTAAGCGGGTCATATATTGATAGTAGACAAGATCATTCATTATACGAATTTGGAATTAATGTTCCACCAGGCTATAAAATGAATATCACACCATACAATCTTATTTACTTACCAGTCAACACTAGAGAAATAAGTACACTCTCTATACACATAACTGATCAGAACGGTGAATTAATAAATTTACGCGGTGAAAACTATACAATTCGTTTACACCTAAGATTAATACAATGATTATATACAATAAAAGAGGTGATACTTACCATCATCAGCACACTTTAAAACATAAAGTTATAGGAAGAGGATCGAAACCAAAAAGACACACACTTACATTAAAAAATAAGTTAATTCTTAAATCATTGGGCTTCAAAGTGCGAGTTTAACTAAAGTCATGGGGTTGAATGAAATATTGGCAGTACGGGAAAAACCTTTCTCTGATGAAAGTATATCAAAGAAGGAATATCACAGCTATCAACAATCATTTAAACCAAATGATGAGATAAGAATTACAATCCAAAATCAAGATTTATATGTACTCCCCCATGAGAGTCTTCTAAATTTTCAAGGAGATATTACCCTTATTAAGGAAGGGGGAGCGGTAGAAACTCAAAATGTTATTGCGAGAATGAAAAATAATTGTATGGCATACTTTTTAGATGAAATACGCTATGAAATCAATGGTGTTGAGATAGATAGAACACGATTTAGTGGTATTACTTCTACAATAAAAACTTTGTTTCTTTAAATCAATTTGAAAGCAAGAGACTTTACAATTCTGGATGGAGTGGAGGACCCGAATTCAATTTAACCCCCCACTTCAACTTTTCAATACCCCTTAAAAATCTACTTGGATTTGCTGAAGATTTCAAAAAAGTATTATTAAATTGTAAACATGAACTTGTACTATTAATATCAAAAAATTATAATGATGTACTTGAGCAAGATAAATTTGAGAGTGCACAATTAGTCGGAAAATATCATCTCAATATGACTAATATTACATGGAAAATTCCTCATATAACACCCAGCGATTCAACGAAAATTCAAATGTATGATATTATAAAAAGTGGAACCAATCTACCGATTGCATTCCGTAGTTGGGATACATACATTAATCCTAAACTAAGTAATGGAACAAATCATGTTTGGAATGTTAAATTAGCTGCTAACCGAGAACGTCCACGACTTGCTTTAATTGGATTTAAAGACAACCACCATCTGATTACAAACAATTTAAGAAATCTAAAGGTCTACTTAAACTCTGAAACATATCCCTACGATGACTTTAACTTGGACTTTGAAAAAGATCGATTTGGTCACCTATATGATATGTATTGCAGGTTTCAATCTAGCTACTATAACCGAAACGAATCTCCTTTACTATCACCTACAGAGTTTAAAACTAAAGCTCCTATTATCGTAATTGACTTATCATATCAAAATGAAATGGTTAAATCGGGACCCATTGATGTTAGGATTTCAATTGAACTTACCAAGCCCACTATCGAAAATGTTCAAGTATATTGCGTGCTCATACATGATCGTTTAGTTGAATATAACCCGTTGAATGGTCTAGTTCAGCGGATTGTCTAACAATTAATCAATCTATCATGAGTGATGATATTGTTGCAATTGATGTTCAAGGATTTCTTGGGAATAATAATAAATTTATTCTAAAAGATATTGGAGTCGTATTCAAAAACGAGACAATCTTGAATTCTAATTTTATCATACACTCTCCACATGATTTTTTTGAATTGAATAAGAAATGTAGAAAAACAGCTACTTGGCTAACAAAAAAACATCACAAAATTTATTGGAATGGAAAGTATACTTTTTCAAAGAAACACAAATGTATTTAAGAGAAATAGTTAGAAAACAGGAAATAATTTGTAAGGGATATCAAAAAAGGGTATTCCTACAAAAATTTTTAAAAATTGATAATGTAATTAACATTGATGAAAGTGGTTGTCCCTCTCTAAAAATAATGGATGGAAATCACTTTCCATATTGTTCATTACATGCTCATAAAATCTTAAACTTTTACACAAACGAAAACTCCTAAACACCTTTTAACCATTCATTCACATTTTGAGAGTCGGAAAAATAAGTTTACGAAATGACTGATTCTAATAACAATCTTAATATACCGACTTATTCTTCTTTAATAAATAAAATTAATTTTTTTATTAATACATTTGGAAATATGATTTCAAAAGAGGACTTGAAATTACTACTGGAGACAAGGAACTTGTTCATGGGTACTGACGTAAAGGAGTTTATAAAAACAACATTTGGAGAACATTTAAATATATGTACATTTTCTAATGATAATATAGAAACTTGTTTTCATTTTGTAATTCAACAATATAGTGTTAGAAAATTAATTTCATCATATATTAAAATTATAAAATAAAGAGAAAACCAAAAAAAAAAAATTTTCTATTGTTTTGAATTTGTTTTCGAGGGTGGGTCTATCATCAGCTGTTGCATTTTTTAACATCTGTTTTCTAAGTATAATACAACGATTTATCGATTTAGTTGAGAGAAAAAATGATTTCCTCAAAAATTGAAGAGTTCTTAAGGGAGCATGGGAGTGAGATCTTCAAGGAGTGAGATCTTCAAGATCTACTTACCATCATCAGCACACTTTAAAACATAAAGTTATAGGAAGAGGATCGAAACCAAAAAGACACACACTTACATTAAAAAATAAGTTAATTCTTAAATCATTGGGCTTCAAAGTGCGAGTTTAACTAAAGTCATGGGGTTGAATGAAATATTGGCAGTACGGGAAAAACCTTTCTCTGATGAAAGTATATCAAAGAAGGAATATCACAGCTATCAACAATCATTTAAACCAAATGATGAGATAAGAATTACAATCCAAAATCAAGATTTATATGTACTCCCCCATGAGAGTCTTCTAAATTTTCAAGGAGATATTACCCTTATTAAGGAAGGGGGAGCGGTAGAAACTCAAAATGTTATTGCGAGAATGAAAAATAATTGTATGGCATACTTTTTAGATGAAATACGCTATGAAATCAATGGTGTTGAGATAGATAGAACACGATTTAGTGGTATTACTTCTACAATAAAAACTTTGTTTCTTTAAATCAATTTGAAAGCAAGAGACTTTACAATTCTGGATGGAGTGGAGGACCCGAATTCAATTTAACCCCCCACTTCAACTTTTCAATACCCCTTAAAAATCTACTTGGATTTGCTGAAGATTTCAAAAAAGTATTATTAAATTGTAAACATGAACTTGTACTATTAATATCAAAAAATTATAATGATGTACTTGAGCAAGATAAATTTGAGAGTGCACAATTAGTCGGAAAATATCATCTCAATATGACTAATATTACATGGAAAATTCCTCATATAACACCCAGCGATTCAACGAAAATTCAAATGTATGATATTATAAAAAGTGGAACCAATCTACCGATTGCATTCCGTAGTTGGGATACATACATTAATCCTAAACTAAGTAATGGAACAAATCATGTTTGGAATGTTAAATTAGCTGCTAACCGAGAACGTCCACGACTTGCTTTAATTGGATTTAAAGACAACCACCATCTGATTACAAACAATTTAAGAAATCTAAAGGTCTACTTAAACTCTGAAACATATCCCTACGATGACTTTAACTTGGACTTTGAAAAAGATCGATTTGGTCACCTATATGATATGTATTGCAGGTTTCAATCTAGCTACTATAACCGAAACGAATCTCCTTTACTATCACCTACAGAGTTTAAAACTAAAGCTCCTATTATCGTAATTGACTTATCATATCAAAATGAAATGGTTAAATCGGGACCCATTGATGTTAGGATTTCAATTGAACTTACCAAGCCCACTATCGAAAATGTTCAAGTATATTGCGTGCTCATACATGATCGTTTAGTTGAATATAACCCGTTGAATGGTCTAGTTCAGCGGATTGTCTAACAATTAATCAATCTATCATGAGTGATGATATTGTTGCAATTGATGTTCAAGGATTTCTTGGGAATAATAATAAATTTATTCTAAAAGATATTGGAGTCGTATTCAAAAACGAGACAATCTTGAATTCTAATTTTATCATACACTCTCCACATGATTTTTTTGAATTGAATAAGAAATGTAGAAAAACAGCTACTTGGCTAACAAAAAAACATCACAAAATTTATTGGAATGGAAAGTATACTTTTTCAAAGAAACACAAATGTATTTAAGAGAAATAGTTAGAAAACAGGAATTAATTTGTAAGGGATATCAAAAAAGGGTATTCCTACAAAAATTTTTAAAAATTGATAATGTAATTAACATTGATGAAAGTGGTTGTCCCTCTCTAAAAATAATGGATGGAAATCACTTTCCATATTGTTCATTACATGCTCATAAAATCTTAAACTTTTACACAAACGAAAACTCCTAAACACCTTTTAACCATTCATTCACATTTTGAGAGTCGGAAAAATAAGTTTACGAAATGACTGATTCTAATAACAATCTTAATATACCGACTTATTCTTCTTTAATAAATAAAATTAATTTTTTTATTAATACATTTGGAAATATGATTTCAAAAGAGGACTTGAAATTACTACTGGAGACAAGGAACTTGTTCATGGGTACTGACGTAAAGGAGTTTATAAAAACAACATTTGGAGAACATTTAAATATATGTACATTTTCTAATGATAATATAGAAACTTGTTTTCATTTTGTAATTCAACAATATAGTGTTAGAAAATTAATTTCATCATATATTAAAATTATAAAATAAAGAGAAAACCAAAAAAAAAAAAATTTCTATTGTTTTGAATTTGTTTTCGAGGGTGGGTCTATCATCAGCTGTTGCATTTTTTAACATCTGTTTTCTAAGTATAATACAACGATTTATCGATTTAGTTGAGAGAAAAAATGATTTCCTCAAAAATTGAAGAGTTCTTAAGGGAGCATGGGAGTGAGATCTTCAAGGAACATGTCACGAAATTGAAATCATTTCATACAATTTTTAAAGATGTAGAAGCCACCCCAGTAATTCATTCAAAGTATGGAGAACACCTATCATCCTGTGCATGGGCATATGATGATTGTAAAGTTGGACCTGACACTTGCAGGTGTATGCATGTTGAAAAGAAAGAAGAATTGTATGGAATTGATGGAAAGATACATTCATTTATTTAAAAGACTCAATGTAAACTAATTTAACACGAATATGATTAAATAAAAACGTATTTGACTAAACAACCGATTGTGTTGTTTGTAATAAGTTTGTTTTTGTGTATATTCTGTTAGGAACCACCACTACAACCACCAACACAAGCACCACCACCACCAACACCCCTCTTACACTCCTACGCTTACTTTCCCATCTAATGCTCGCTTAAATGGGGGAGGTTACCGAACTCACGCTTGTTTCACACCACAAAAGTATGCGATCTAATATCCCTCAAACCAACACCTTTTGACCACAAGACCGTAGACAGGTTACACTAACAGATGTCAACTACAACCCTAATTGAATCTACCCTATTAAAACTACCCCTAATTGAATCAACAAAACGCCTCAAGCTTGTTTCACACCACAAAAAAATGCGGACTAATATCCCTCAAACCAAAACCACAAAAGTATGCGATCTAATATCCCTCAAACCAACACCTTTTGACCACAAGACCGTAGACAGGTTACACTAACAGATGTCAACTACAACCCTGATTGAATCTACCCTATTAAAACTATCCCTAATTGAATCAACAAAACGCCTCACGCTTGTTTCTGCGATCTAATATCCCTCAAGCCAACACCTTTTGATCACAAGACCGTAGACACGTTACACTAACAGATGTCAACTACAACCATAATTGAATCAAAAAAACGCCTCACGCTTGTTTCACACCACAAAAGTATTCGATCTAATATCCCTCAAACCAACACCTTTTGACCACAAGACCGTAGACAGTTTACACTAACAGATGTCAACTACAACCCTAATTGAATCTACCCTATTAAAACTATCCCTAATTGAATCAACAAAACGCCCACGCATAACAAAACAACTTCCCTTCCTCCTCCTCCTCCGCTAAAATATAGTTTTACAAATTCATACGCATGACAAAACAACGTTTTTGTGTATATTCTGTTAGGAACCACCACCACCACCTCCACTATAGAATTGAAACATTAAAGATTACCCTCCCCTTAACTTAATACAAGTTAGAAGCAACATAGTGACCTTCGTGCAACCATTACACTCCTACACACCCTATTCGGGTAAAGATCACTCTAAACAACCATAAAATCCTATGCATGACAAAACACCCCTATCACACACACACACCTTTAGGGTGAGAAAATGACAAGACAAAACAAGACATATCAAAACACCCCTCTCTCACACCACTACACACCCCTTAAAACACCTGCGTGCAACCATGCGTGACCACCTGTCACCTGCGTGCAACCATGCGTGACTGATTAGGGTCACCCCCACCCCAAAGTGAGCCAGCTCCTATATTACCTATCTACTCCTGACGTTTTGATCCCAGTTCAAACTACGAAGGGCAAAAAGAAGAAATTTTTTTGTACCGACTCAATACGGTCTATATTCAGTTGATATTGCGGACTCCAAACTGAAGAACAATATTCCAAAATAGGACGGACAAGGGAGGTAAATAATAATTTGGTTGTATGAGGGTCATCAAATTCTTTTGACCAATGCTTTTGTAGGATTTGTACCGAAATCTGGTTTTGCTGAAAGGGTTTTTTTTGCGTGCCTCAAGTACAGAACCAGTAGCAATAGTCGCCGCAATAAGTACAGAACAAATTGGGCTGCGGAGAAGTGAATACATCAAGACTTCTTTTCGTACTGATTTTATTGAGCATGGATCCGGGATTTTATGCATGATTTGGGGTTACAAGGATATTTACTTAGGTCTAGTCTAGATACAAATGGACAACATGGTTTATTATCAGATTACAGGAAAATAGCCTAAATAAGCCATTACATCTACCAAATGGTGTGAGGACACGTCCCCGTTTATCATATGCAGATGTGCGCAGGAAAAATATCAGCTACCTATTTATTTAGGTTAAGGCAACTATCAGCAACGAACGAATTTCTGCTAAGTCGAAATCGTACAGCTTTATAAAACCAAGAAGACTCATGGCTTTGTTGACAGTGGACATTATGTGGCAGTCAAATTTAAGTTTTGGGTCCAGAAGAACACCTTAATCATTAACTGAACATATACGGTCGAGTGGCGTATTTTGAAGAGAGCAACTAACAAAAGTAGGAGTACCCCTATAAAAAGTCATAACGTTGCATTTAAGGCAGTTCAAATTTAAAAGGTCACACCATCCCTGAAAGCAATCAATATCTGACTGTAAGTTGAAACCCGACCCTATATCATTATATGATAAACAAAGCTTAACATCATCAGCATACACAATCGTTTGAAGTCAATCGAAAGATCAGTCGGAATCATTGGAATCCGAGGAACACAGACATTTTCACCTGCGTACTTTCCGTAAATAATGATTGCCTCAATCAAATTCGTCATAAGTCTATTTACCGAAAGTCGAGTACCGTTGCAAAGTCGCGGTGGATTCAAATTACGCAATATCATAATAACGGTACCAACTTTGAGTTGCAAGTTATGTTTTGGAAATCCTGGTAGCTCCAGAGAGTTCAAAAACTCCGTTGGATAATTAACTACATCATCGGGATTTGTTATGGAATCAATGGATTTGGTGACATAGAAATCCGTTGATTCCATCGAAGCCGGGCTTGCTAGTTTTTTAATAAATAAACAAACAGTAATGTGTTACTGTTGAAAAATCGTTTGTTACTTTTTGAAGTAGCACTCTTTAAATCTGGCCACGACCTCTACTTTTATATTTCTAATAGATATTAGCTAACTTAACCTGATGCAAGAAATAGAATATAAATATCTGGTTCCGTTCTTGAGTTTTTAATTTTGGCCAAAAAAAGTGGTCAAATTTCCCATAGTGCATTGTAGGCGATATCAATTGATTTTGTGATTAATAATAATAATTCAATATACTCACTGTTATTGGGGATAGAACCACCTACGACGCCAACGTTTCCATCACTTCCAATATCGGTGCTTAAAGCCACAGTTGTGGCTAGTAGACATCCTAGACCCACATACAACATAAAAGATATTGCTTCGATATGGTTTCTCATGTTGCTGGCGGATAGGTATCACTTTGGCTTTTAACGAAGATGTCGTATTTATTATCCAACACAAATATTTTATTAAGCAATAATCGTTGTCATGACTTTCTTAATTAAAACGGTTTCTATAAATTGAATGCTGCTTTTCTAAGCTTTTTTAAACGCTCCACGTAGTATTGCAACTGCTTTTATTGAATCTTTCCCTGAAATATATGAATGCCATCAATTATAAAAAAAACAAGAAGGAAGGATATAATCGAGTATCTCGACTATCATCACTATGTACTGCAGACCATATAGTGATGAAGCGCACCAGGAGAGAGTGCGAAGTCGGAAACTATATATACATGAAGAAATGTAAGTGTACTGTGATCGTCCGATCGTAACGAGGGATACATAAATCGAATGGTATCGCAAAAAATGTAAGGATTCCACACCAAGACTTAAAAAAAAACAATTGGCTTGGGAGAAAGAGCGGTGAAAGCTTAAAAGGGAACATTTAGAAAACTTAACCTGTTGGTGCCGTTGGGGATAAGTGCACATGTTCATAAAATTGGTTGTACTCTCACTTCAAATACGCGTCGAATGACAACTCATTTGTTAAAATCGGATGCTCCAAAACAACATTTTGAAGGTCTTACTATTATTTTAGGGCAATGAAAATTCTAGGCGATGATAAATAGCTCGATACAAGAAACTTTAGTTCGTCCACCTTTAGAAAAACTCGATAGTTTGGGGGGAAAACAGCTATAAATAGCTTAATTTCGTACACCCGTTACTTGTGAATTTCTAATGCTACATGCTTGAGCTACATGTCGTTGGATATTATTGAAATGCTGTGTATGCCATCCTTACATGATTTGTCTTTCGGTTTTTTAGTTTTTTTTTATTTTTCAAAAACGATTCCGGCTTTAACTTTAAGCTGAAGAAGGAATCTCAAGGGTTCCTCGACTTTGGACCACATTGAATTATTTATTTAAATTGCTATCAACAGTTCCATATAAGAAACTTGAACTCTACGACTTTTGGGAAGTAGATTTATTATATGATTGATGTTTAAAACAAAATCTTCTGATATCAAACAAAAACACCTCTGAGCGAGGTAAAAATGTAGTGACGATTGCACCTTCAACAAACAAAATTTCTTATTGCAACTTTTGTGACGAAAATGTATTATATGACCTACATCTTCATACCCGTTACTCGTAAAGTAAAACGGTATACTAGATTCGTCGGAAAGTATGTAACAAACAGAAGGAAGCGTTTCCGACCCCATAAAGTATATATATTCTTAATCAGGATCTCTAGCCATGTCCGTCTGTCCGTCAGTCTTTCCGTCCGGATGAACGCTAAGATCTCGGAAACTATAGGAGCTAGGCTATTGAGATTTGGCAAGCAGGTTCCTGAGCTGGTCGATAGTCGAGGTACTCGACTATAGCGTTCTTCCTTGTTTACATTCGGTACGCTGCAATTCAGTATGCCTGTGTACGATTTTGATAAAGCGTATCGAATGGCAAAATTTATAAAGTGTATTTGGAGAATACATAGAAAAAAAGATTAAAAAGCATGTTGGCGAACATATTAAAGTGAAACGGCCGTACATAGAATTTATAGTTCCCTTCAGCGTTTATATGAACAGCCAGAAGGACAACAAATGATAACAAATTTCGCACAAGTCAGAAGCCAAGGTACCTGAATGTCACATCTAAAGTCTCAACGTTTATACGGCCAGACCGTCTGTTAGACAGACTGACAAAGCTAAATTGAAGCGGCTAGTGATCATGACCCAGAATATATTGGCGGTTCTTTCCAACACCTTTATTCGGATCAGATTTTTGACTTCAAACTTCTTATTCATTTACTATTCGGTAAATAAATATCAGAATTTTGAAAAAAAAAGTTTGTTTGTTGTTATTTTTTCTGGATCTGGAGGAATTATATTATAAACAAGGAAGAACGCTATAGTCAGATACCCGATACTTAGCTAAAGGGAGCAAAAGAAAGCTGAGGATACGCAAGCGGTAAAGCAAGATTGTTGAGCGCCACCTACACGCGGTTTAAGTGTATGGTAATGTGGGCGGCAGCCTGATTTAAACGTTATGGGCGTTTGTAGGCGTTAGAGTGGGCGTGGCAATCTCTTTTCGATCTCTTATATTAATTGCATCGCCAAAGGTATCTCTCTCTATCGAGCTCTCTTATTTTTTGTGTACTTGCATTCTTGGGCCCAGCATTCGGCTGGCTGCCCCTTTGTAAAATCAGTTCGAGTACTGATCTCGACATTAAATGCACTCTCGTCTTACCTGCTGTACTCTCTAACAAATTGTTAGCAAGCATAAAGCAACCCGAAATTCGAATTTTTAATTTAGCAATAACTAATAAAAAAGCTTGGTAGTTCAACATTGGTGACCCCGACGTGATTTGTGCATAAATAATACTAAGTGCAAATAATATAAGTCTATTTATTGACTTTTTCGATCTTGCGGCTGCGGTGCATTGGCGGAGCAACAATCATAAGGCCTTAAATGCAGTGAGCGCTATAAATAAATAGCAGTTGGTGATTGCGGTAATTTACATATAAGGCCCAAAATCAGCTATACATAGGAGCGTACATAGCCAAGTAACGGGCTGTTATTCCTTCGTTTGCTTTGCGCTCATCTTCCGGCTGGAGCCGAGTTTCGGGCATTTCGTCTGCTGGGTTTGTTGTTGTTGTTGTAGCCATTCCTACGGGAACTTTTGGAGATGTTTCCGCTGATGCAAACAGGGCAATATTTTTAAAGCGCAAGGCAACGGCCTTATTTAATAGAGTGGAGCGTTTAGTGAATTCCCTATCATGTGCGGCGTTAACTTCATTCGACGAATACGGTCTTAATGTGAGGTTGAAGTTGATTGATGAGCTTCAAGAGTCATTTAAAAAGGTTCTCGGTGAGCTCGAAGAATGGGATTTCGAGGAAATTGAAAGTGATTTAAGTGAGAAATTTGATGACATTCTCGTAATTCTGAAGTCATCGGTTCGATCCGAAATTTCAAAGCGTGCCTCACAGCTTCTTTCGCACTCAACTTTTGCTGACGGCATCACTCTGGGAGTCTTCGGCCCCCAGCAGCGTCAGTCTCGACATAGGGCAGCATTGCTGCCCCCACTGGAGCTTCCAAAATTCGCTGGAGGTTATGCAAATTGGTCTGACTTTTATACTATGTTTACCACGATCATAGATAGTCATCCGGACCTCACCAACGTAGAAAAGCTGCAGCATCTACGATCATGGCTGAGGGACGCAGCTTTGGAAACTATTCGCTCATTGGAAATTTCGGATAGCAACTACGCAATTGCTTTAGATTTGCTGAAAAATAGATTTGATAATCGATGTTTGGTTTTTCAGGCACACATTACTGAGATCCTGGGACTAAAGGCGGTGCAGAGTGGTTCCGTCTCGACACTTCGGGAGCTGTCCGATAAATTCAACGCTCATATTCGTGCTCTCAAAGAAGTGGGCACGACGGAACAAATCGCAGGATGCATCATCGTCCAAGTCCTGTTCCAAAAGTTGGATCCGGCAAGTCAGGCAAGAACGTTTAGAGGACCCTGCTTTCGTCAACTTTATTCCTACGTGGGAGTCAATGGCATTATTTCTGGAGCAGCGATGCAGGACCTTGGAGACTATGGATTTCGCCATGGCAAACTATGCGCCGGGCAATCAGTTGGGAAGTAACAGAATACCCAATGCGCGTAGATCAGTATTTGTTGCCTCAAATTCTAACCCTTGGATTTGTATATTCTGTAATGATGCGGGTCATTCCATTTCTTATTGTCAGAATTTTAAAATCCTGTCTCTTGCGAATAGGCTTCAAGAAGCGAAGCGGCTCGGTCTTTGCATAAATTGTCTTAAGGTTGGTGATCAAGTTAGGTAATGCAACTCCAGTAATTGTCGTGCATGCGGATCTAAGCACCACACCCTGCTTCACCTGGGAAATTTAGCTTCCTTTTCTTCACAAGAAGGAGCTCAGCTTCAAGAAGGACTTCCCTCTGCCTCACCCTCTGCACTGCCTTCCACTTCGACTGCTCTTATTGCAAAGTTCTACTCAATTCGGGCTCCCAACTGCATCTAATAACGTCTCGATTCGCAAATCAGCTTCAAATAAAGAAAATAAAATCTTCAGCATCTGTAACTGGACTAGGAGATTCCAGTTTTGTGACGGATGGTCACTCGGTCAATATTACGGTTCAGTCCCGAACTTCCGAATACTCAGCCAACATTATCGGGGTGATTGCTCCGAACGTAACAGAGCGACAGCATAGCTTCAACGTCGACATTGGCAGCTGGAACATACCCAAAAATATACAGTTAGCTGACCCATAGTTTTGTGCTCCCCAGCAGGACCTTTTAATTGGAGCCAGCCTCTTTTTCGAGATGTTGTGCGTAGGCCAAATCAAGCTCCCACCTGGACTACCCATAGTTCAAAGACGCGTCTTGGTTGGGTTGTTTCTGGAGGTTATGGCCTTTCCAATGGCTCGTCCTTAATGTCGTCTCAAGATGTACGTCTCGCTAGTAGAGAGAATGGTTTCGATCGGTTCGACGATTTTGGGAAGTGGAAAGCTGCGACGAGCCACATATACGCGCTACTAAGGAAGAACTGAAATGTGAAGCACGTTTCGTAAGACACGTCGTTCGTTTGCCAGCTGGTGATTATTCTGTTCGGCTGCCTGCCAAGTTCAATCTAGATCTTTTGGGAGAGTCCTACCAGCAAGCTTATCGAAGATTCTTGTCCCCAAAGAGAAAGTTGAATCACCAGCCAGCCTTGAAGGCTCAAAATGCAGCATTCGAAAAGGAATACTCCGATCTAGGACATATGTCATCAGTTTCTGCCACTAACATCGGGTTGTGCCGATACTTCCTGCCTCATCATTGCGTCATAAAGGAAGATAGCTCCACTACAAAGCTTAGCGTAGTTTTTGATGGACCGGCGGCCAGTTCGTCAGGCTATTCTTTCAACGATGCTTTAATGGCAGGCCCTGTTATTCACCCTAAGCTGTTCCAGATTCTTCTTCGGTTTCGTTCACACTCAGTAGCAATCACAGGAGACATTTGCAAAATGTAACGTTGTGTTGGTGTTCAGCATTTGCAATGCATTTTGTTGAGGGATTCCCCCCAGGACCAATTGCGGGTGTTTAAGCTAGACACCGTTACTTATGGCACGAAGCCAGCATCATTTCTGGCTGTGCGAGCTATGCATCAGTCGTCAGCAGACGGACACACAGCGTTTCCGCTTGGGGCTGAGGTCATTCGACGCTATTTTTATGTGGATGATTTGATATATGGAACCAAATCCAAGGAAGAGGCAGTCATCATTATGGATCAGGCATCAAAACTTCTAGCCAAGGGAAAATATAAGCTTAGAAAGTGGTGCTCAAATGTGTCAGCTGTTTTGGATAGACAAGGATAAGGAGTCTTATATGAAGTTTGATGATTGCACTGATTTTGCAAAAACCTTAGGTCTCGCTAGGGATCCAGTTTCTGGCCAAATATGGTTTTCCTTTTCGGTCTTACATTCAGCATAAAGCCCTTGCAGGCGATCTGTTTTGTCTGCAATAGAGAGTTTTTACGATCCTCTCGGGTTGGTTGGACCTTTGATCACATAATCGAACATTTTCCTTCAACAGCTGTGCAAGGAGAAGTTATCCTGGGATGAAAGCCTTCCTGAGTCACAGAATACGGAGTGGAGTGCTTTATGCACGAGATTTGGGCAGATTAGGCATGCGTCATTTCCTCGGCTGGTTCGTTCTTCAAACTCTGAGAGTGAAATTCATGGATTTTGTGATGCCAGCGTAGAAGCATATGGTGTCTGTGTCTACATCGTTTGCAACGGCCGTTCTCAATTAGTTTGCTCAAAGTCAAGGGTAGACCCTTAAAAACACTCACTGTGCCCAATCTAGAACTGTGTGGGGCGGAACTCCTGTCTAGGCCCATCGCAGAAGTGGCTGGGACGAGTGCATTTGAGGGAAAGTTTTACTGCGGGAGCGACTCTGCTGTTGCGTTTTCATGGATCCGAGACGTGCCGTCCAGATTCAATGTTTTTGTAGCGAACCGAGTAGCTGCCATTCAAGAGCTAACTGAGTCTGTGGAGTGGCGATATGTTCCAACTTCTTTAAATCCAGCTGACATTCTCTCCCGAGTTGCTTTTCCTGCTGAGCTCAACGAGTCTCCTCTCTGTGCTTATGGACCAAAATTCCTCTGTGGCCCCAAAGCTGACTGGCCGACCCCAATCACTGCTGAAAAGCCAACGCCTGAGGTTCGCCGGAGGATTCTACTAGCAAAATCCCCATACGAAATCATAGTAGCCAGTTCAAAATATGCCAATTCCTTTGGTGCCCTTCAAAGAATTTTCGGATACGTCTATAAGTTTAGTAATCGCATCCGTCGCCCTTCGCTCACGGTGTCTGACCTTCAAGGCGGTACTCTGCTGTTGCTTCGTCTTGTCCAGCGCTCACATTTATGGGATGACATCAAAACATTGCAGTCAAAGGGAATGGTGAACTCCTCCAGTTCGCTCGCATCTCTTTCGCCATTCATTGACCAATTTCGGCTTGTTAAAGTGGATGGCCGGCTAAGGAATTCATCTCTGGATTTTAATGGGCCTCATCCAATTATATTAATACTCATTTTCATGAACGCAGTCTGCACACTGGGCCACGGGCACTACTCGGGATAATTTGATCCCAATATTAGCCTATTAGGGGGAGAAAGACGGTGATGAAGGCGGTAAACAAATGTATTAGATGCTTTCGAATGAAGCCTCGAGTAGTGGAGCATATAATGGCGGTTATTCCAAAGGAACGACTTGAGATCCTTGCATTCGAAGTCACTAGCAATTACTTTTGCGGGACATTTCTCTACAATTCAGAGGTGCGAAGCAAGCCTCTAGTAAAATGTTACGTTTGTGTCTTTATTTATTTCGCCACAAAGGCTATTCATTTGGAGTTGATCAAGGATCTCTCTACGGTTTCGTTTCTACATGGCCTCAATCGATTTATATGCACTAGAAGAAGGCCGCGGTAGATTTGGTCTGATAATGCACCCAACTTTGTTGGCGCTCGCAATGAGCTGCTCGAACTAAGGCGCCTATTCCTAAGCAGTGATCATCAGAGGGCTACATTGGACTTTTGCCTAGCGGAGGCTATTGATTGGTTTCTTTCCTCCTAGGTCGCCACACTCTGGCGGCCTTTGGGAAGCGGCTGTGAAAATCGCTAAGCATCATTTCTACCGCACTGTTGGCACTGCTGTTCAAGCCTTTGAGGAGTTGCGGACCCTGGTGTGTCACATTTCGGCGGTTAATTCTCGACCATTAGTCTCGATTTCAGAAAACCCCGCTGATCTGGATGTATTAGCCCCAGCACATTTTTTGAATGGTGGTCCGCCTTCCTCTTTTGTCAAACCGGATGTGACCAGTCTTAACTCCAATCACTTGGATGGATGGCAACGCGTGGCTTAGTTGCAGCAGATCTTTTGGTCCCGATTGAAGGAAGAATACTCGACACTACTGCGGCAGCGCTCCAAGTGGTGCACCCCAAAACCTGGCCTGGTTGTCGATGACTTAGTTCTGGTCAGGGACGAAAACTTGCCTCCCATGAAGTGGCCCCTCGCCAGAGTGATCGAGCTTCTGTACGGTGGAGATGGTGTTGCTCGAGTTGCCGTTCTGAAGACAGCATCAGGAGTGACAAAGCGAGCAGTAAACAAGCTGTGTCTGCTACCCCTTAAGGATGATATTGAAACCCAGGCTTCCAACGGGGGGAGTATGTCGGGTCACGCAGCCGCAGCAGCTAATTAACGTCTTAATTCGTTTTCTTATATTAATTGCATCGCGAAAGGTATCTCTCTCTATCTAGCTCTCGCATTTTTTGTGTACTTGCATTCTTAGGCCCAGCATTCGACTAGCTGTCCCTTTGAAAATCAGTACGAATTCTGATCTCGACATTAAATGCACTCTCGTCTCGCCTGCTGTACTCTCTTTCTCTAATAAATTGTTAACAAGAATAAGCAACCTGAAATTCGTATTTTTTAATTTAGCAATAACTAATAAAAAAGCGTATTAGTTCAACAGATGTTATAATACCAATAACTAATAAAAAAGCTTGTTAGTTCAACAGTAGGTATTGACGAAAGCAATACGTTTCAGTTACATTTTTTTAATAGTACTTAAACTGAAGGGACCACAGTTGTTGGCGGATTGTAGGCTTCAGAGTGGGCGTGGCACATTGGCGTAACAAGTTTGCGCTGCGTACGAAGACAAGGGATATAATTCTGAAATTCCAATTCTAAATTACAACTGATTTCACATCAATTGTTGAGTAATATTTAGCCTTTCCTAAATTAGCTCATATTACGGACGGGTCTTTCATCTGGTGTCTCAATATATGGTCTCTTACCCGTCTATGCTTAGCTTTATTTTGAACTTTTTTTGTGTACCACTAACACTGGTGAACAAAAAGGGCTTCTACCTGGTGTTATAATATTTGCTATAATCATTCTGTTGATTTCATTATAATCAAAATCTGAAACTGATAAAGCACAGGGATATTGTTTACTATAAATTGCCCCGTCAATTTCGATATTTATTACACTTCGAAATAAAATTTGTAAATTTATTTTATAAGTTAAATAATTGTCTTTTCCAGAACTTATATTTGATTACTATTTATTTTAAGTATTAATCATTTTATTTCGCTTAGAATTTTTAGTTCCAACATTTCTTAAAATTTTATTGACGGATAAATCGACGTCGGCTCAAGATTTTTATATCCTAAGTGATAAGCTTTTTTGCCGTCGGAAATTTCTTAGTCGGCGTGGTCAAGATATTTGATCCCAAACAATTTATTTTTTTACTGACGGATATTTCTACGTCGTGCTTAGGATTTGTTGATCCCAAACTTTATAATTTTTTTTGACGGAAATTTCTACGTCGATGTGTTAACGATTTTTTGACTCTTCTCATCAAAATATTTTCATATAATAAATTCTTGTAATGGAAGAAAATTATTTACTTCAATTAAAATTATTTCTTTTTTAAATTTTTATCATAATTTCTAACCCTTCCCTCTTCCCTTCATATTCCAAAATCCCTTTTTCTTATTTATTATAACTTTAATTTACCCGTTACTCGTAGAGTAAAAGGGTATACTAGATTCGTCGGAAAGTATATAACACGCAGAAGGAAGCGTTTCCGACCCCATAAAGTATATATATTCTTGATCAGGATCACTAGCCGGGTCGATCTATCCATGTCCGTCTGTCCGTCTGTCTGTCCGGATGAACGCTGAGATCTCAGAAAATGGCATGCAGATTCCTAAGCTTCTTACGCGGCGCAAGTTTGTTTCAGCAGAGTGCCACGCCCACTCTAACGCCCACAAGCCGCCCAAAGCTGTGGCTCCCACAGTTTTGATGCTAGAATAAAAATTTTAACTGAAATGTATTGTTCTTATCAATACCTATCGATTGACCCAAAGCGCCACGCCCACTTTAAGACCCACAAACCGCCCAAACCTGTGACGCCCACAATTTTCATGCTAGATAAAACATTTTTAACTGAAATGTATTAATCTCGTCAATACCTATCGATTGATCAAAAAAAAATTTACAACGCCCACTCCAACGCCCATAACGCTTAAATCTGTCTACCGCCGGTAGGTGGCGCATTTTAATCTCACTTTGCTGCTTGCATATCTCCATTTCGCTTTGGTCCCTTTAGCTGAGTAAAGGGTATATGATAGTCGAGGTACTCGACTATACCGTTCTTCCTTGTTTTTTATTATTATTGTTGAACATTGATGCACTACGAGCGGAACAAAGAAGTGGCCCAAACGACACCAAGGACGTGCTTGTTACGCGTGGGCCCATTTTTATTTCGGGCAAATACGGTTCGCGAGGAAGGTACATAGAACAAATGAAGACAGGACAAAACATAGATCAACAAGAGTAAAGCAAATGAGCTATGATTTTAGTTTTTTATGCAGGAACAAATAAAATGATATAGGTTGTTATAACTATTAGAAAGAACGCGAAAGGGTTCGTGCTGACTAAAATTAGATGTACATCGTGGCAAGTTGATAGGATAGTAGTTTCGCATTAGTCTAACAGGAACATTGAAAGTTAGGCGGCTTACCGAATCTACAGAATCAATATCGCCTCTGATAAGATTATTCATAAAAATAGTTCTACGGTTTACTAGACTAGGCATATTAATTAATAGCAATCTACTCGATTAAGAAGGCAACCTGCCGTTTTGATTCCAGTTCAAACCACGTAAGTCAAAAAGAAGAAATTGTTTCTGTATACGGTCAATGTGCACTTGATACTGAGGACTCCAAACGGAAGAACAGTATTCTAAATTAGGACGGCCAAAGGAGGTAAAAAATAATTTGGTAGTGTATGGATCATCAAATCCTTTAGACCAACGCGTTATAAACACAAGAACACTCATAGCTTTACTTACAGTAGAGGTTATGTGGGAGTCAAATTTAAGTTTAAGATCTAGGAGAACACCTAAATCGTTTACTGAGTATATTCGGTCCAGGGACATGTTCTGAAGAGAGTAACTCATAAGTGTTTGCGCACCCCTATAAAAATTACCAACGTTGCATTTAAGATTGTTTAAATTCAAAAGGTTGTACTGACACCATTCCTGGAGTCTATTAATGTCTGACTGCAAGCAGAAACCAGACTCAATATTTTTATATGAAAGACAAGGCTTAACATCATCAGCACACATTAGTAAACGAGAGTGAGTTCAATAGAGGAAAGATCATTTATCAACAGAGTAAACAGCAAAATGACTGTCATGAGGCACTCCAGATGTCACGTTGATTATCTTGCAAACAGCGTTTTTGAATAAAACCCTCTGAGATCTACCATTCAAATAACTTGAAATCCAAGTTAACAGATTATTCGGAAACCCGAGCTGATCTAATTTGAATAAAAGAAGAGAGTGGTTTACAGAGTCAAAGGATTTACTAAAATCTGTATATATATAACGTCTGTCTGCAATTTTTTGTTAAATCCACTATTACGAAAGATCTTCACTTAATAAAACCATGGTGACGCGGTGATATCAAAGAGAAGCACAATTGTTGCAAATGAGAGGTAATAGTGCGTTAAAATATTTAAGAAATTGCAGACAATTCGGAGATTCCTCTATAGTTCTGGACATCCACCCTTTTTGTGGAGTGGAAATCAAAAGATCCCTTTCGTAAAGATGAGAGAGAACAGTTTTTATTGCAGACAAATGTTGCTCATAAATTGTTGAGTCGGATACAGGTAGAATATAAGAACAAGTTACATAAATTGAAAAAGATTTCAAAGAAACTTTAACGCCAACGAATTCTATGTCATTGGGATTAAGCAAATATATTCTCCCCGATGTTAAAGTAGAGGTAATGGCAATCAGCACCCCACCCCCTTACAAGGAGAGCGATCAGTTCTATACGTATAACAATTTTTGGACAGAGTCTGATATCTCCGATTTCAGACAAGCCTCAGTAAAGGCCAGAAAATCTTCAGAAAAGGCAGAGGAGTCAGTATAAAGCTTAGGTAGCTTCATATTAAGTCCCCTAACATTTTGATAGGCCAAAAATAAACTGCTCAGTTTTTTGGCGCAGGTACTGTCGTGGAATGCCTATTATTAGTTCTCCGTCTGTTTGGAACAAATTCTTTAATGACCAATTCATCATTTAGCCAAAAACTTTTAGAATTTAGTACATTAAATACTTCCGGAGGAGCAGATATTTTAAATGAAGATATCCTACGAACACATGGAAATTTAAACTTTTCCACTGTGATGTTTTGAGATGGGAATTCCTGTTGTATAAATTCCAAAACATCTGCAGGTGGGGTTTCAGGTGTGAAACGGGACACAAATAATTGCTTCCTATATGGAACAACCGAGAGGCTCTTTCTTCCAGCAATCTAAGCATCGTTCGTCTGATTATCGAGACTAGGGACTCCTATAGAGCTAACTTCATCTGTAGGCACAGAAGGCTTTGTAGGGTTTGACCCCCTAGGCTAACTAGCAGGAACAGGGACTCCTCCAGAGCCTTTGGTACATATGGGTACTGCTGTCAGTGAAGCTTTAGGTCGCCCAGCCCCAGTGGATGACGACATAGCTGCCGTTACCGATCGGGTAAAAATATTTGAAGCTAAGTTAGGATTTTGAACTGATGCCTTTATTTCAACAGATTTTGAAGGAGCGGTCTTTTTGCGTTTAGGTGACCTTACTGACACTTTTTTATTATCAAGGTCCGCCTTAAACTCTTTGAAATCAGAAACTACGCTCATAAGTTTATCGAACAGTTTCATAAAACGATCATTGGTCAGCGCAACATATCCATCCAAATCACGGTCTATTTCAACGCATGAGGCACAAGTCCACGAAAAACCAACACGCAGATCAATATATTCTTTTACTCTGCCAACAAGTCCAGTACATTTTGGATGTATAACTATGTTGCAGAGACGGCAGTAAATAAAAACGTCATTAGACGACGATCCAAACTGACAATCTTTTTTGGAACAAAAAAGAGTCATTTTTAAGTATTTTAATTTAAGATAAATGGTATTTATAAAACCAAAGAATCAAAAGAATTATAAATACCTCACTTAATTTGACACTGGGATAAAACAATAAAAATGTAGAGACACAAGAACACAAAAGTATAAGAGCGCGTAGAGACTGCGAGAGCGAGAGAGCGCGACAGAGTGGCTGTAGACTGAGCGTGGCTTACGAAACAGAAACAAAATATACACGACAACAGTTTAGACGACAAGAAACGGGAGAGAGATTACAAGAAAGTTATGGAAAACAACAACAAAAGCTATTGAAACAAATGCACCGCAGCGTACAGAAGTAACAATAACAAAATGGACAGGTTAAAAATAGAGTTAGGTTTTGTTAAAATTTCTACAACAAAATAAAGAATGAAACATAAACAGACGATTTAAAACTCAAGCACGGCTGGTTATGTTGTACTAAGTCATAAAGCAGGGCCCCAGTATCACAGATATTATTGACAAATTGACAAAAATCACAGAGCACAAGATAAACACAACCGGTCACAAGCGACGCTAAATCGATTGTATGATCATTACATTTTTTATAGAACTTTTGATGACGCGGCTTTACGCTTAGCGCCGAATAATTTTATGATTGCTTGTTGATTTTAAAAATTACATTTGTATTATTTATTTATTTGTGTTACACCTTATTTTTCTTAACTCACTTTTCATCAAGCGGAGCCCTCAAAGTTAATGGCAAAGGCAAGGGCAGACTCAACAACAAAGACAAAGTAGCATCCCTGAGATTAAATTTCAAAAATTGTTTATGAAAGTGGAACAGTTTAGATGGTTGGAAACCTTGCTGCAAGCTTGGGTGAATGAATTCTGCAATCCGGAACACGTTCTTTAATTATGAAATGATCTCCAAAAACGTGTGCCGCAGTGATGAACTTTCCCATTCCATTTACACGAGTGCGGGAAAAAAGGAAGGTATCTTTTGGATGCATTTTGAAATGAACCCACATGCATTTATTTTGAATGCACCAATCACAATGACAAAAATGTAGAAGTTTATTTATTTAGTGGTTCGTATAATAGATTTTCGTCACAAAAGTTATATTCAAAACTTTTGTATGTTGAAGGTGCAGTTGTCACTAGTTTGTTACCTCGTTAAGAAATGTTGGCTGAGGTAAGTTTAATTGATTTTTTGATTGAAGTATGTTGAAGTTGTAAATTGTATGAAGCATAGTGTATGTTCGCTTAGAGCTAAGGCGGGAGCACAATTAAGTTCTCTCTCGCCCCGTGTTCGTCAACTTTCGTTAAGAATATTTTCAGAATAATTGTCTTTGAAATTGAGTCCAATTTTCGAATTGAAGAATTACAAATGTATAGCCACCCAAGTTTTCGGTTTTCGAATAATATTTAGAAGAAGTAAGGAAGCAGGTCGTTTCCATGGGAACATTGTATGTACGAGGCTTTCCAATTTTTAGAAAACTTAAAAAGAGCTAAAGAAATTTTAAGATAATGTTCTTGTTTGTTCCTAACCAAAGTAGACACTTCTGGGTCACGCCGCGGGATAAGGGGGTAACGAGCACTTGTTGCTGGACGCTTTGCTGGCAGAACGATCGAGCAGAACGATACTGCGATGCCGGACCACAGGCGATGCTGGAACTGAGCTTTGCGGGGCGTTGTTTGCTTATCGTCCCCAGCATGCAGGCGCGCTGCTGATGTTTACTTTAATTTTGATTGGTTTAACTTAGCTGGTAACCAAGATTGGTCCTCAAAGCCAAAGGCAAAGATTAGGGCAAGGGCAGAGTTTGAAAAGGCGCTATTGATTGGCCTTCGAACGGAAGCTGATGTTTTCTTTAATTTTGACTTGCTGAACTTAGCTGGGGAACCGAGATCGGACCTCGAAGCCAAAGACAAATGCAGAGTTTTGAAGTTTGAAAATATTGTTTATTAAAGCCATAAGCGGCATAGTTTCACGGGTTGGATAACTTGCATGCTCCTACTTGAATAAAAGCTTGGCGCTACACGCTCTAAGGTGAGGTTGTCCTAGATGACAAATCTTACAGCTCTGTTCGTTTTAACGAACTTATTGCGGAGCGCTGCTGTAGATTGTCAGATTTCCGTTTGTGCATCCGCAGAACTTTCCAGTGCCGCTAGAATCTGCTGGTCTAGTTTTCTTCTTATGCTAATATCGAGGTTTTTAAGGGTACTCAAAGTCGTTCGCATTGTATCATGTAGTGCTCGAAGATGTTGTGCAGACCCGTTAATGGGCATATAATCGACGATTGCAGCAGAGACTAATATTTTGCCGTTTTGGTACCTGAATTTATTCGTTGCTAGGGGTCGTCGTATCCGCCTTGTGAAAAGGCTGTATCTGTCAAAATGTTCCTTGCGTCACCGCGGAGTGAGCGTTGTAAAACTAGAGCACTAAGTCCACAAATAATTTGTGAAACCGGGGCCAATCTACATATTCGGCATCAAGCTCGGGAATACTCATTGATAGATTTAGGCTCATTGGAGCGTCGTTTTCTCGAAGCAAGGTCATTTTATATTCTTCATAGAGGGTTTGGAACTGAAAAACTTTTTCTTGGCGGCTGCCTTTGTCCCAGGTGGATTTTCGAGATCATCATGGGCCTGTCGCAATAATTCCCATTGAACCTCCAGCGTGTCGTTGTAGAGCTGAGGTAATCGTGGGCGCATTGGACGCCAGAATTAGAGATGATTCTAATTCATTGATTCGTTGATATGATTGTCTTTAGTTGACGAATAACCATGACAATCGATAAGCCACTCTTGATTTGCTAGACTAACGGGTTTTTTGAGTGGTTCTGAATTCACCAAGTTACCTTTTGAGGGCCGCTTGCTGCCGTCATATTGTCCTTAAGCTCCGTTAATCCTGTTAGTCTAAGGAATACTCATCTAAAGGCATTACCCACGCTTTCTGAACTTCTTCATCTAGGTCAAAAAACTGCTGCCAGAGATCATTCAACTGGCTTACCTTTGCGGAATAATAGCCGTCTCGGTGGCGTCGTTCGATCGAATCCTTGTACTTGTTGCTCATTTTGGTTGTCTAGTAACCGATTGTGTAAATTAATTCTTGTGTGACTTGTTTCCTCTATGAGTTACAACTCGTGTTTTGGAAGCGTGGCAAATTTTTTTTTTGGACCTATCGATAGGTATTGACGAGACCAATACATTTCAGTTAAAATTTTTTATCTAGCATAAAAATTGTGGGCGTCACAGATTTTCGCGGCTTGTGGGCGTTAGAGTGTGCGTGGCATATTCGCCTAACAAACTTGCGCTGCGTATAAGGCTACGGAATCTAAATCTGAAATCCCAATTCTCTATATTTGATAGTTTCCGAGATATCCACGTTCATATTTACGATTTTTTGAAGTTTGTGGGCGGTTTATGGGCGTTAGGGTAGGCGTAGCAAACTGTTTTGGGTCAATCGATAGGCATTGATGAGAACATTACATTTCAGTGGCACTCTACTGAAACAAACTTGCGCTGCGTAAGGAGCTCAGGAATCTGCACGCCAAACCTCAAAAGCCCAGCTCCCAGTTTCCGAGATCTCAGCGTTCATCCGGACAGACAGACGGACAGACGGACAGACGGACATGGCTAGATCGACTCGGCTAGTGATCCTGATCAAGAATATATATACTTTATGGGGTCGGAAACGTTTCCTTCTGCCTGTTACATACTTTCCGACGAATCTAGTATACCCTTTTACTCTACGAGTAACGGGTATAATGAGATACATTCTAAAAAAGGTCAGGGAAGTTTGATTATGATAGCAGCTTGCGTAGTTGACTCGGCTGAACCTGTAAAATGTGCTAACTGCATTGGCGGGTCAGTGTACCGTTGAGTCGGTGAGACTGTGAGTCATGTTGAGCACCCTTGGGTACGAACAGCGGTAAAAAGATAAAAAAGTTTGGCGGATTTTTTCACAATTGACATCATACGATCAATATTGAGTAGATAAATTGTATTGTATTTTGGAATATTTAACTAAAACAAGAAATGACGATGAAGTCGAGTTTCACATGTAACGGGTACCTCGTTACTCAGATAAAGGGAGCAAAAGGGAGATGGATATGGTTATGTGGGCGGCAGACAGATTTAATCGTTATGGGCATCTGTGAGCATTAAAGGGGGCGTGGCCAACTTGTCGGTCAATCGATAGGTATTGATGAGAACAATACATTTCTGAGTTTCTTACGCAGCGCAAGTTTGTATCAGCAATATGCCACGCCCACTCTAACGCCCTCAAACTGAAATGTATTGTCCTCATCAACACCTATCGATTAACCCAAAAAAATGAAAATATGAACTCGGATATCTCAGAAACTATAAAGGAATTCGGATTTCAGATTTAGATTCCGTAGCATTGTGCGCAGTGCAAGTTTGTTACGCGAAGATGCCACGCCCACTTTAACGCCTAAACGCACAAGCCGCCAAAATCTGTGGCCCACAATTTTTATGCTAGATAAAAAATTGTACTTTAAATTTATTAGTCTTGTTAATACCTATCGATTGATCCAAAAAAAAGTTTGCCGCCCCCACTCTAACGCCCACAAGCCGCCTAAGCCTGTGTCGCCCACAATTTTCATGCTAGAAAAAAATGTTAACTGAAATGTTTTAGTCCCGTCAATACCTATCGCCCCTATCGCTTTACTGCTTATATATAAATTTTTATGAATATATATTTTAAAATATTATAATGGTATGTGGTGCTAAAACTCTTAATTATTTCTTTGACTAAGGAGTTGGAAAAATGTGTACCTAAAAGAAGTAGTTTCGAGTGTACGACATATCGGCAAAAAGGTATTAAATTCGATTTAGCGTCGCTTAAGAAGTGTGTTGTGTTTATCTTGTGCTCTGTGATTTTTGTCAGTTTGTCATTAACAGCTGTGATACTGGTGCCTTGCTTTGTGACTTAGTCCAACATAACAAGCCGTGCTTGTGTTTTAAATCGTTTGTTAATGTTTAAAACTAAATTCTGTTTTTAGCCTGTGCATTTTGATATTGTAATTTTTGTATGCTGTGGTGCATTTGTTATTCGTTGTTGTTTCACATAGCCTTCTAGAATCTCTCTCCCGTTTCTTGTCAGTTTAAACTGTTGTCGTGTATATTTTGTTTGTGTTTCGCAAGCCACGCTCAGTCGATTACCACTCTGTCGCGCTCTCTCGCTCTCGCAGTCTCTACGCGCTCTTATACTTTTGTGTTCTTGTGTGTCTACTGTTGTATTTGTTTTTATAGCAGTGTCAAAATAAGTGAGTTATTTATAAATATTTTGATTCTGATGAATAATATTTTTTATATTTATAAAATATATATATTTAAAACATTTATAAAAATGGCTGTCCTTTGTTCCAAAAAAGATTGTCGGCTTGGAACGTCTCCTGTTTACGTCAAAAGGGCGTTTAATTTTAGAAGGCCGTGTCGAGCGGCAGTTTTATGCAGATGTCTACATCTCGCGCGCTCGCACTTCCGTCCGCTCTCCCTCTCCATCTCTCCCTTAAGTCTCCGCTCTGCTCTGGAGCGCTTAAGTTTAATTAGTATTAACTAGTCCTTATTTCAAAGTGTATTAATATACATCTATGCACGTCGCGAAAAAAACCCAAAGTACCCCCGTGTTTTTTGCGTACCATTCGATCTTGGGGCTTCATCTATTTCAGCGATCAATCCACCCCGCCCCAACATTTTGGTCCTTCTAGCCGGAATTCAAAATCTTTGGATTTTCCTCTCCTGGAGTTTTCTTTGATTTTGTCCCAGCAGGCTTGAACCGCTCCAGATAAGTTCCACATACTATAATTGCCGGTCATACAGCCAGTTTTTCGAACCCTATTTCGACTAACTTTCTGTCTCAATCCAAAAAGGATTAATCCGACGCAACGGCATTGAATGTATGTGTTACCATTCCCTTATTTGTGCCCGACAATATTCCAGTTTCTTTTGACCGTATATATTTACAATCTTGATTGGTTCCTAAATTCCAATTGGATTTAAGCCCGTTTCCTTACTTTTGAATTAAAATTATAAATTGTTTTTAGTCATGGCAACATCAGTAAATTCCGCATTAACCCGATTTATGGCCACAGCTGACTGTCTGATCCACTTTGTGGCCACTGTGAACGCTCCAGGTACTCCTACCCCAAATTTATCCGCTTGTAGAATCCGACGCGATCACTTCAATTCCTTGTGGCAAACGGTAAAGGCAGTATACGACATATGCTCCGACTGCATTATAGCTGCAGGCGAGAGCGCTGCAGACACAAAATCCATACTAAAGTCCAAGTATTACCAAACGTACTCCACTTATGAAATATTTGCCGCGCAGCTGATGGAACAAATCCAAAAAGGCTCCTCCCAAATATTTCAAGCTCCAGTAACTCCGTCCCAAAATTCCCTCCTATCGACACAGATGTTTTCTCTGGCGATTATCTTCGCTGGCCGATTTTCCAGGACCTTTTCACGGCAATATACATAGACAATCCGAGTCTAACGCCCGTTGAAAAATTATTCCATTTAAATTCAAAAACAAGTTGCGAAGCTCATTCCATAGTTTCAAGATCCCCACTCACCAATGACGGCTTTCGCTCAGCCTGGAATAACCTAACTGAGCGTTTCGAAAATAAGCGATTGCACGTGAACAGTCACCTGAAAACACTTTTCAATGTGCAATCCATAGCACAGGAGTCGGGAGCAGACTTAAAGGAACTTCAACGCACTTTTCATGGTTGCTTAACTTCCTTAAAATTTTCCGGTGTTAATATTGAGAATTGGGACCCTGTCCTGGTTTATATGTGCTCAACAAAACTACCAAAGCTCACTCTCTCATTATGGGAGCAATCCATCCAAAATAATGCCGAAATTCCTACGTGGCTTGAGCTTGATTCCTATTTGACGGAGCACTCTTGAGGCCGTCGATAGCTTCCGATCTGCCATTTTCCACCACGCCCAGTCTAAAAAGACACAAATCGAGTGGCAGAATTACCAAAAATAAGTTCCTTCAAGACAAGGCTAGCTCCGATACCCAAAGGCTGTGATCTGTGTTCGAAGAAGAACCACCCCGTGCGTATATGTCCACGCTTCCTACAAATGACGGTAGACGATCGCCTAGCCTATATTCAAAGGAAGCGGTTGTGCTCCAATTGCTTTGCAAGCAGCCATCAATTCCGGGATTGCACAAGCGCTCACAACTGTCTCACTTGCCAAGATCGGCATCACACATTGCTGCATCGAAACAGCGGCCCTACTACTCCGCCGATTCCAATTGACCCTCCAAGGCCAGTATCCGCCTCAGTTCCACACATCAATTCGTCCTATTCAGCGCAAGTTTCCGTACAAAAAGTCCCTCAAAAAAATACTACATCCGAATATTGGGTTTTATACCCCGCCTTGGATTGCAGACGTACTCGAGGTATTAAATCCTACCAATGCCGAGTCTGCCAAAAGATCCATCCTCTACGAAAGTGCCAGCACTTTCTACGGCTAAGCCCCCAGAGTCGGCTTCAGGAAGTACATATCCAGAAATACTGCTCCAATTGCTTGGCTCACAATCATTCCAAGGACTCCTGCCGCAGTGGTCATCACTGCCACAAGTGTGGAAAGGCCCACCAACTTTCAACATATTCCTGAGCCTAGTATCCTGAGGTTCTTGCTACGGGTGTCCTCGCAAGGGGGGGGAGAATGTTCACGTCAAAAGGGCATTTAATTTCAGGAGGCAGTGTCGAGCGGCAGTTTTATCCAGATGTCTACATCTCTCCCTCTCCATCTCTCCCCTAAGTCTCCGCTCTGCTCTGGAGCGCTTAAGTTAAGTTAGGCTTAAGCAGTTCATGTTTCAAAGTGTACTAATAAACACCGACGCTCGTCGCGTAAAAACCCCAAAAGTACTCCCGTGTTTTTTGGGTACCACTCAATCTTGGGGCTTCATCTATTTCATCGATCAAGCCACCCCGCCCCATCATTTTGGTCCAGTCGAAGCCGGATTTCAAAATCTTTGGACTCTTCTCTCTTGGAGTTTCCTTTGATTTTGTCCCAGCAGGCTTGAAACGCTCCAGATAAGTTCCACTTACTAATTGCCGGTCATACAGCCAGTTTTTTCGAACCCTATTTCGACTAACTTTCTGTATGATATATTGTCTAAATCCAAAAGTGATTAATCCAACGCAACGGCATTTAATAAATGTATTTCAATTCCGTTACTTGTGCCAGACAATATTCCAGTTTCCTTTCCCCACAATTGTACACTTGAAACAATTCCAGTAGATATTTCAGTGCTACTATTCAACTGCAATATTTCTCAAAAATATTTTCAATTCCAATTGTGTCTCAGCCACAGTAAAAAATTCCGGATCATAAAATTTTTCCTTAAGATTTGCAATCTTTAGTTTTTACTGTGTTCCAGCTGCGTGTGTATATTTACATAAATATTCTAATACAGTCCACTCTAACTACTTTTCTCGACCTACAAATACGGCTAAACTATTTATAATATTAAACACAAAGTTACAATATCCACAAAGTTACTCCAGCAAACCGTTTGCAATTTAGTTGTGCAGGTGACAAACAAACGCACCGGCATACAAACATAAGCGAAGTCTTTCCAATTCCCGCAACGTTATTCCGCTATTCGCACCCCACATATGTACATATGTACAGTGTACATACATACGTATATCGATATTTTCGCCAGTGCACAGTGGGTCAAGAGCTCACAATAAATGTTCCTTCCAAACATAAAATATTAAAGTCCGTAATTCTTTACATAAGTCCGACCATCCGATATAATAAATATTTATTGACTCTGCCTATCCGACAGTGTGACCGTATGTACTTACAATCTTCAATGGTTCCTAAATTCCAATTGGACTTAAGCCCGTTTCCTTAAGAATCTAAATTATTTTACGTCAAGGAATCATCAGTAAAATCCGCTTTAACCCGATTTATGGCCACACCTGACTGTCTGATCCACTTTGAGGCCACTGTGAAAGCTCCAGGTGCTCCAACCCCAACGTTATCCGCCAGTAAAATCCGACGAGATCACTTCAATTCCTTGTGGCAAACGGTAAAAGCAGCATACGACATATGCTCCGACTGCATTATAGCTGCAGGCGAGAGCGCGGCAGACAAGAAATCCATACTAAAGTCCAAGTATTACCAAACGTACTCCACTTATGAAATATTTGCCGCGCAGCTGATGGAACAAGTCCAAAAAGGCTCCTCCCAAATACCTCAAGCTCCATTAACATTATGGCTGTCGGCTCCCTCCTATCGACACAGAGGTTTTCTCTGGCGATGATCTTCGCTGGCCGACTTTCCGGGACCTTTTCAAGGCAATTTACATAGACAATGCGAGTCTAACGCCCGTTGAAAAATTATTCCATTTAAATTCAAAAACAAGTTGCGAAGCTCATTCCATAGTTTCAAGATCCCCACTCACCAATGATGTCTTTCGCTCAGTCTGAAATAACCAAGCTGAGCGTTTCGAAAATTAGCGATTGCAGGTGAATAGTCACCTGAAAACACTTTTCTGTGTGCAATCCATAGCACAGGAGTCGGGAGCAGCCTTAATGGAACTTCAACGCTCTTTTCAAGGTTGCTTATCACTCTTGGTCATTTCCCCGTGTCTCCTGGTTGTCTGTCTCTTCGTGTCTTCTGCAGGTGACCTGCGTTGGTGATGCCGACTTGGTCTTCGAGAACTTGTTCTCCTGTGCGAAAGCTTCCCGTTCTTTTTCAAGTTTTTCGTACTCATCGGCTAGGATCATTAAGGTATCCAGGTCCGACACGTTGTACGCTATTAGGAAGATCTGTAGACTTGGGGTGCAGTTCTCTTTAATGATCCTTAATGTCTCTTTCGTAGAATAGCTCAGTGTCCTCACCACCGTCTGCATGTCGATCATGTATTCCTTGAACGCCTCGCTGAAACCCTGCTACCGTTGCCGGACCTTGTCTGCCAGCCTGCTGAAGAAATCTCTCGGCAGATAATAGGTGTGGAAGCTTTCTATGAACTTCACCATTCTACCATTCAAAGCCCTTCCCTTAAGTAATTCCGGCAGAGCTCGGGGAATCATATCTAAGCCCAAGCCGTACGCGTTGGCGGACCATTCTACCTGCTCCAGGAACTCAAATGGTTTTTCCGTCCCATCGAACCTGAACGACCATTCGCGTACCTGTTTCCGGACCTCAGCCACTTGTGTCTCATTTCGAAGATTTCTGATGTCCCAATCCCGAACGTCTCGACGTGGCGATCTTTCTCCTTGTATGCTTCCCACGGTGCTGCTTAAGACGACTCGCCTTGTTGTGGCTCCCTCGTAGATTTCTTGGTTGACTGACTTTTCCAGCTGCCAGTGCCGCTTCGCTTCCGAGATGTGGCACTTCTTCTCCCGGTCCAAAGTTCACGGCAGAGCCCAACGTCTGGTGGAGTTCCGTTATCCCCTTTTGCACACGTCACTCTTGCTCGGCCCGCCAAGTCTCCACTCTCTCATTCTCCGCTCCTTGGTCTCCAAATTCTCTCATACTCCATCCTTGCTCTCCAAACTCTATCATACTCCATCCTCGGTCTCCAAACTCTCCATATTTGGTCACAAAATCTCTTATTCTCCCACATTGGTCTCCAACCTCTCTTCTTCTCCAGCCGCTCCTCGCCGCGCCGTTATTTCGCGAATTCGCCGCGTATCTGGTAAGCGGCCGGCCATCTGTTGCTGCTGCTGCTCAGATTTGTGGGGAGTTATTCAACTCCTCACAATCACCCCTTACTTCGGGAAACATTTAAAAGCTTGTTCCTACTCTCCGGAGTTTCCTTGCATATCCTAGCCTTCGAGACCTTGTGATGCTCCTGCCGATTTTCGCGGCGCTCCCTCGGTGCACCCTCGATGCTCCCTCGACGCTTTTAACTCCATTGAGTTTCTACAGCGCTGGTCATCCTCTTCGTAGCAACTTCAAATCTCCCGCGACGATATTTTACATGTTTCCACTGGGACATCGATACTCTTGGGCTATCGATCCACAGCTCGCTGCTCAATGCTGCGTCCTACTCCTTTCCATGGTTCCTCCGTTTGGTCACACTATCCGTGCGTGATTGATGTTTCATCGACGATCGATACCGATAGTGAAGCGTTGCCACCTGCACGTTGCGATATTTTTACCTTTTGCCGATATTTCCATTTTGCGTTTTCCCTTCGATCGCACTATCGTCCAGTGCCAATCGATCACCTATCGAGGTGCCCCCTTCCCTGGATCATGGGGATTTTGCAACTTTCGATCTGCCCGTACAGCTTCTGGTTGATTTGTCTTCTCCATTTTATTCTCTCAGCTCCCTCCAGCTTATGCCTTTCTTTGTCCTTAACCCCAAGTACAATGGCCCTAGCGGCCAGCAGGGCTTTTCTGCCCGTGGTGAGTTGCACTTTTGGTTGAACCGGCATTTACTTCTCTTCGATCGATGCTTGTCAGTTACCATGAATGCGCTTCCTGTGCCGTCGCACGCACTTCATGTCTAAAAATACCAAAGAGGAGGTTCGCAGCGGACAAGATTTCCGGAGTGACCACGCTCATGCCTCTTGAGAATATTTTCAGATCGGAATTCTTTGCTGCAGTAGGAACATTTCATCGAATTCGTCCCCCGGCTATGGGTAAGCATACTTCGTTTGAGGCTGGAGTTACTACCTTTATTGCCATGAAACCAATACTTTTTGCCGTCAGCTTCTTCGCTGGTGTTACTTGAAAGACCATGGTTTTGCCGGCCGTCGATGCGTAGCCGCTGTGGTGTAAGAATATTGTGAATCTTCAGATTTTCCTTGCCGAAATATTTATTGGAGCTGCACTTCGCGCAGTATGGTTCGTAACTAAAAGATTTTTTGTATTCCTCAGTTAACTGTTAACTGTTAACTGTCCTCCCCCTTTCCTCGGGTAACAACTAGACGAGCTCGTCCGGCGCATTCCGTATAGAATCTTCGGATGCTACGGTGTGTGTCTGTACTGCGCGACTTGTGTTGCTTGTCTCCCTCCGCGTATATTCCCTTCTACGTGGCGTAATCGGTTGACTCTGGCCCGCGCCCGACGCTGTAGCCTGTTGCCTTGCAGTTGGATCCCTTATCGTTACTCGTGTCTTTGTGCCGTCCTCGTAAGTGTCCTTTCCGACGCTGAATCCTGGTTGTCGGGGTCACCAACCAACCTTATCCACGTCCTTGTGACCTATCCTTATGGTTGTCCTTTCTGCGAGGCGTGTGGATGACTCTCGCTTGGGCCTGACGCATAATCCTGTGGCGTCGCAGTCTGGATCAATTTGAAATCCTTATCCATGTCTTTGTGACCTCTTGTTAGTCATCTGATGTGTCTGCCGTCTGCTTGTTTTGTTGTTGCTTGAGCTCGCCAACGTGAACGGTCTGATCTTTCTTTGAATGGAGATACGAAATCTACAACCTGGTAAGGGCCATCGTACCTCGGGGCTAGTTTCGCAGCATATCTTTCATCCACTTTGGACAGGTGATGTTGCCACACTATGTCGCCACTATGTCGCCCACTGCTGGTGACCATTGCCTCCTTCTCAGATTATAGTGTCTGGATTGGTCCTGGGATGCCTTTTCCATATTTCGCCGTACGATCACAAATACCTCCTTCAGCTTGCTGGCATTTTCCTCCGGGGTCTCCGTAGCTCGTCCAGTGCCTAGGGTTTCCTTATCATATAGGATGCTAGGTAGACGCGGTTCCCTGCCCTGGCTAAGAAACGCCGGTGTATGGCCGGATGATTTTGATGTGCTCGTGTTTACTGCTAGTATAATCTCCGGCCACTTCTCGTCCCAGTTTCTCTGGTCCTGCCCTTTAAACTGCGCAATCATGGACTTGACTGTTCTGTTTGCTCGTTCGGTCGGATGCCCTTCCCATATCAACCAGGAAACTTTTAAAGATTCGGCTTGCAAACTGTACTACGTTTTCCGTTATGACCACCTTCCGGACCCCGTACCTTGCGATTATGCGCTCCCCAAACGCCTTCTTGAGCGACTCTGTTGTCGCACTGCGCAGGTGCACCAGTTCCGTCCATTTCGAAAATTTGTCCAGCAAAAAAAAATGACCAGCAGCACTTGGTTGCCGTGCTTAGCTCTTGGTAGATTCCAACGAAGTCGGCACCTACCTTGGGCCATGGTTCCTCCGGCCCTTGGGTCAACATCTTCCCGGCCGCCTGCATTTGATTGGGCTTAAGCCGCGTCTCTATGCATGCCTGGCCAGTAGTATCGGGCTGCCAACCGTGCAATTGTCCTCCGACTTCCTACGTGTCCCGCCGATGGTGCGTCGCAGTTTTCCCTCAACACTGTTTCCCGTAGCGACTTTGGGACGCACATCTTCCATGACGCGACGTCTTCACTGCCTGCTCGGTGTGGTATATTTCTGTACAGTTTCTCACCATCCATAACATAGTCCGGGTACTTCTGCGGTTGGGTCCTTATCTTGTCGCCCATGTCCTTGATTCAGCTGCACCGTCCTGAAGCTATGGTCGCTGCGTCGGCCACCACGTTTAGCTTACCTTTTCTGTACGCTTTCTCAAAGTCGTACTGTTGTAGCTCCAGGGCTCATCTGGCGATCCTTCCTGAAGGGCTTTCGATGCTGTTGAGCCACTTCAGGGTCATGTGGTCGGTTACTACCTTAAGGTGGTACCCTTCCAGATATGGCCTGAGCTTTCGGATCGCCCAGACGATCGCCAAGCACTCCTTCTCCGTTGTTGAATAGTTTTTTTCCGCGCCGTTCAGCTCGAATAGGAGATTACTCTTTCGCCCTTTTCGGTGTAGTCGCTGGCGTCTGTTTGGAGGGTGAAAGTTCTTCTGAAGTCCGGGCATGCTAGCAACTGCGCAGCAGGTCATTCAGGAAAAATCTGGTACAAGCCGGAGGTACCACGACTCTACTCCTGGGTTTTGCCGGAGCTCTTTGACGGTCGATGGCGGTTCCAGTTCAGCGATTGCAGCTACTCGCTGGTCACTCGATGTCCCAGGTACAGCAGTTCCTTCTTAAAGAATTGTCATTTTTTGGATTCAGCCTCAGGCACACTTTCCTTAGACGCCGGAACACTTCTCTAACGGTTTTCTTATGTTCTTCTAGTGTGCGACCGATCACTAGTATGTCATCCTGGTAAGCGAATGCGTAAAGTGACATCTCGGGGCCAATTACTTGGTCCAAAGCCCGCTAAAACGTTGCCGACGCCGAGTGGTGTCCGAAGGACATTACCCTCCCCTGAAGTAGACCTCTTGCCTGGTACCGTGAACGCCGTGTATTGCCTTTTTTTATTCCAGTGGGATCTGCCAGTATCCATCCTTCAGGTCCAAACTGCTGATGTACCGCGCTTCCCTTAGTTGGTCCAGAATGTAGTTTATGCGGGGCATTGGGTAGGCATCCTTCACTAACTCCGCGTTGATCTGTCTGAAGTTGACACACAGTCTTCATTTGCCTGTCTTATTTTTTCACCATCACATTGGGGGAGCTGTATGTGCTCTTTAAATGCTCTATGAACCTTATTTGGAGAAGCTCGTCCACCTTAGCGTTGATTTGCCCTTGGATTTTTGGGTTCTTGGGGTAGAATCTCTGTTTGATTGGCTTGTCATCCTTCATTTGGATCTGGTGTTCTGCCATATTCGATGTTCCCGTCATTGTACTGAAGTCTTCCAGCTCTGTTTCCAGGAACGCTGTAGAATCGTCCAACTCGTTTACCTGTTGAACGACTCCTACCGATAGCTTTTTCTCGAGCCATCCATTGTGTCGGCTCCTGGCTGGTATTATGACCCCGTGTCCGGTTCCGACTTATATAGAGGAAGTTTTATTCCAACACCAACGGATCCATTATTCCGGATAAAATCAACAGGCGCATGGTCACTTCTTTGTTGCCGAATTTGACCTCCACCTCGAGCTGCGCATTAATTCCGCCGCATCTTCCTTCTACCAACCTAACTTGCCGTCTCGTCCTTATAATCCTTCCTAGAGCATCAATATTGTCCGCCATTTCTTCGCACACGAAGCTTGCCGTTGCTACGGTGTCGATTGTGCTCCGCCTTGATTAGCTTGCCCGTTAGTTTGAAGATGTTGCATTGTGCGATCCCCGCTCGCCTCTCTGCGGCTGAGATCGTTGGCAGCAATCGACGCTCTTGACACCCACCTTGCCGCATATCCAGCAAAATAACAGCCGCTGGTTTCGCCATCCTCTAGCCCAGTGTCCGTTCCCACCGCATTTTCGACAGGCCTCCTGCGGGTCTGTGATATGGGTGGCATCTTGTGGCCTCTGTGTGTTGCTTGGCGGCCTCCACAAGGTATTGTTTGGCTGTCTCTGTTGCTGTGGGGGTGGTGCGCCTGTTGCCTGCTGCCGTCTGGCTTGGTGTGGTGGTGACCATTGGTCATTTCCCCTTGTCTCCTGGTTGTCTGTCTCCTCGCACCTTCTGCATGTGACCTGCGTTGGTAATGCCGACTTGGTCTTTGAAAACTTGTTCTCCTGTGCGAAGACTTCCCGTTCCTTTTCATGTTCTTCGTACTTATCGGCTAGGATCATTAGCGTATCCAGATCCGAGACTTTGTACGCTCTTAGGAAGATCCGTAGGGTTGGGGTGCAGTTCTTTTTAATGACCCTTAACGTCTCTTTCGTAGAATAGTTAAGTGGCCTCACCATCGTCTGCATGTCGATTAAGTAGTCCTTGAACGACTCGCTGAAGCCCTGCTTCTGTTGCCGAACCTGGTCCGCCAGCCTGGTGAAGAAATCTCTCGGCAGAAAATAGGTGTGGAAGCTTTTTATGAACCCTGCTCAGGTTCTCCATTGCTTGTTGTTGGCGATAAACCATTTCAAAGCCCTTCCCTTAAGCAATTCCGGCATCACTCGGGGGATAATATCTAATTCCAAGCCGTACGTGTTGGCGGAGCGTTCTACCTGCTCCAGGAATTCAAATGGTTTTTCCGCTCCGTCGAACCTGAACGACCATTCGCGGACCGGTTTTTCGACCTTTGCATAGTCCGACTGACTTGGTCTCGGGGTCAGCGCTGCTGTTTTCCTGTCTTGACTTATCTCTCTCCTGTGGGCCTCTTTTTGCATGTTGTCAATCCTCAGGCTTGCTACTAAGTTGCCCCCTTCAGCGTTCGTTAACGTAATGCTTGGGCCGGCTCTGTCGTGGTATGTTGCTTCCAACTCAGCCCAGATGTCGACGAGTTGTGGGTCGTTCTCCGTTTCTGAGTAGTATTCTGACAGTGCCTTCCTCATGTCGTCTAGCCTGGTTTCCAGGGCGACATTAAGCTTCTGTGCGACATGGGCGAAGTCCTCCTTCTTAAGGCGGTAAATCCACTTCTGGGCGCCAGATGTAACGAACTGATTTTGTTGTCTGCTCGCCACGAGATTCGTGCGGCTAGCTCAGAAGATTGTGTGTTCGTCCCACCAAATTTATATGACGTGATTGCGGGTGGGTTTGTGCTTTATTCTCGTGGGATTAATACAGCGGGTGTGTGGCTGGGCTGGCCTCGGTATCTCCTCGCTCTGGTCCTACAGGCTGCTGATGTTCCTCATCCTGGCTTGTCGACGCGTTGACTTGACGACCGCTGACTCCTATGTCTCGGGATGTTCGTAGTGGCCGCCTCTGCTCGCCTGCCGACGCGCTCGAGGTCGCTTGTCGCGCCTTGGACTTGCAGAGAGTTTGGCTTTGCGCGCTTAGGGAAGCGTCACCGTTCTCAGACTAGGGTGAACAAGTCTTACTCTCCAGGCCAACGCTTTGTCCCGGACGGTCCCGAAAGGTTCTTGCTCAGACCGCGCTGACAGTCAAGGCTAACGCCAGGAAGCTGCCTAGCAGTTCACTTTGCTTTACTCCTAGCGCAGACGAACATTCCACCCAGCTTCATTCTAATGCTTGACATCCGCGACGCTCCTGCGCAATCCAATGAGCTCTGCGCGGCGATGGTAACGTGGCTACCGGTGATGTCTGCTGGCGTCTCTGCCGATGTCCTCTGCGCTGTTTCCTGTCTTGCCGCTGGGCTTCTCCAGGACAACGCCTCTTGAATGCCTCAACGGGTCGATCGCTCGCCCTTCCTGACTAGTAGCTTGGCGTTTCTGGCACTCGGGGTTCTTGGCAGTTACTGTTCGGGAACTTCACCGGTAATCGCAGGGCTCTCCAGCCCAACGCCTTTTGAAACCACAAATCGATCCACCGCTCCTCCTTCACGACAGGTCCTGCTTGGTCGGGCAAGGTACGCTCGGTCGTAGACAACTTTCCTCGCCGAGCTCACGGTTCCTCGTCGCAGGCCTCTTTCGCTTGACTCTGACAGACCCGCCGTTCGATTCACCAGGGTGTGGTCGTGTCAAAGTTGGACACCAAACGCCTTGACTTAGCCGTGTGATGCCTTTCGGACCTCAGCCACTTGTGTCTCAATTCGGAGATTTTTGATGTCTCTATCCCGAACGTCTCGACGTGGCTATCTTGCTCCTTGTACGCTTCCCGCGGCGCTGCTTCCAACAACTTGCCTTGTTGTGGCTCACTCGTCGATTACTTGATTGACTTACTGTTCACTTTGGTAACTTGACTGATCTTGATGGTATGACTCCAGTGCTCTGCGGCCTTATATAGGGCCTCCGGTTACCGTGGTTTCCCTTTTGCGCAAAGCCCGCTGAATCTCTCCACTCTGGGTCCAAAGTCCGTGACTCCTCCTTGACCCTTGGTGAGTTGTTCAACTCCTCACAACCTTTACGTTTGTTGATGAAGGGTCGTCACCCTGATAGGGAGAGATCTGGCCAACGAGTTGGAACTAGATGGTGTGAAGTAGTTTCTTAGGCTGGGGTGAAGCTCGGTCACGCCAGGATCTCTTTACAGACAAATTTATAAAGATTGGGACTAGGGTCTTCGATGAGCGGTGGGCTGACGTGAGATGGAGGGTGTCAGCCACCGGGTTACTGAGTAGAACACAGTCTTGATTTGGATATCAAAAAAGAGCGAAGGGGGTCAGCGGTAGCACGTACTGGGTCTGGCTCGCGGCACTCGCCATGAAGGGACCGAGAGGGAATCGATTACGGGACACACCTTGCAATTCAGGGGCATGTGGCTGCCTTACATAGAAAACCCGCAAGCACTCGCTGTCGGGCCAAGCTATGCGGCCGGCTGAGCCCGACCTCGGTCAAAACATCTTCTAAAATAAATCTAGGTATTAACGTTGGAGGGCATTTTTGGTCCGGCTCAAGTGTGGGCAAGAAACTATAGTGTATTTCTGAACTTTAAGTTGATCTATGATTTTTATTAGATTTTTGGACATTTTTATATTTGCTTTGATTTAGCTGTGACAATATATATATATATTTGTTTCGTTGTATTTTAAGTTTTATTTAAGTGTATACGTCGTATTTCATCGTATTTGGTATGTGGGTTCTTTCCCTTTTTCTACAGTGTATTCAATTTCGCATTTTCATTTTGAGGTTAGGTTTTGTGCGAATTTCTCATTGCCATTACCGTTACACGTGTTAGGTTTTCTTTAACAAGGTTTATGGCTGATCTAGCCTGTTTCTACCAAGCGATACCGCATCGAGGCCTGCCGAGATTTCAAAATACACACACAGCCTTTTGGCCGAACTTGCCTCGCTGGCCACTCTTTGCGGTCTCACTGATTTGGGCCGCCTCGCTCTCGCACACACGCAACCGACGACTGGGTCTCCTCGCCTTCAGATGGGGCGGGTGTCCTGGGTGTTTTTCGTCGCCTTCCGGTGGGGCGGGTATCCTGCAGGTGTCAGTCGACCTGGGCTCGTTGAGCGCTTTTCTTTACTCCTCGCTTGGTCACTGGCCCGGGAGTGGCAATCGCCCACTCTTCACGCACAAAAATTCTTCGTCCGTGCCAATCGACCTCTTTCAAAAAACTCCACTAGTTTCGTTTTGCGAAACTTCTCGAAGTTCTGTTTTCTTGACTTTTCGAAGTTTCGGCATCGTTCCCTCTCGCTCTCCATCATGGACGCGTGCCAGTTTTCGGGGGTTGATTTCTAACGCGTTCGTGCGCTCTCTCGCTCGCTCTTATGCGAGGCTTGCTCATGTGACTGCTTTTCGTGGTGAATTTCTCGTTTCTGTGCTGGTATGTATGTGTCGGTGTGAGGTAAGCCTTCCAGGCTAGCGATGCGAGTCTCGGTGGTGGTGATAGTCATATTAACTATCGTGTGTGGCTTTGCAGCCTTAAAACTAACTTATAATAATATTTTACATTATATCTAAGCCTTATTTAATTACTTATAATATTTAAAGTGTATTCTAGGCGTATTTATATATATTTATGTACATTTATGTTAACAAGGGCGCCAGGCTGGAAAGTGTGTGGCTATTTGTGTGGAGTCAATCGACTCCTCACAACGGCCCGGAAAAGGAGCTTTGTCTGCGCTGGACTGGGGAAATTTCCCAAACAGAAACGGCCTCCAAGTTGGTAAACTTTCAAATCTCGGCAGCAAACCGAGGTGCAACACACTGTGGGTTAAAAGGAGTAAGGACTTTTGCTCATTTGGACCTGCCTACCCAAAGTATAGTAGAAAAACTTATAAACTCCCGGTCTATCCCATTGCCTACCTACCGCAATGCGAAGGCGAGACTCATTATCGGCCTAAATAACATCAAAACCAAAGTTCCGCTCGAAGTACGAGAGCTTGAAGGACACGACATCGTGGCAGTACGTTGCAGACTTGGCTGGCAAAGCTTCGCACCCACTAATTTTGCACGTTTGCGAGTGCAATAACAGGGACCGCCTGCACGATCTGGACGAAGCTATGAGAAACCACTTTGCGCTGGAATCTCTGGGAGTAACCGTCGCCAAGAAGCACCTTAGATCGAATGAAGGCTATGACAACCTTCGACACCAGAGCTAAGCGTTGGCAAACGGGCTGCTCTGGAGATACGATCAAATGGAACTTCCTACCTCGCACCCCATGGCGCTAGGACGTCTACGATGTCTGGAGGCTAAGATGGCTAAGGTGGCTCTCAGCCACTTTTTAAATGAGAGCATGAAGAGCCCCCAGGAGAAAGGCTATATCTGGCAGTTAGTACGAGAAGAGATAGTTTTCAATTCAAAATCCTTGTATCTCCCAATCTTCACTGTCACCAACCCAAATAAGAAGAAAACCAGGGTGGTACGCAGCGGCTGAAGTCAACGGAATGTCCCTCAACCATGCTCTGCTGAAAAGACCGGACACACTGCTGTCGCTAATGGGCGTGCTGCTGCGATTTCGTGAAGGTAAAGTAGGTGTTGCTGGGAACATCCGTGAGATGTTCCACCAAGTAAAGGTGCGGCCTGAAGACCAAGGGTCCCAAATGTTTTTGTAGAGAGGCGGAGACGCGTCACGCGAACCCGATATCTGTGCGATGCAAGTCAGGACGTTCGGAGCCTCATGTTATCCTGCCCTGGCCAACTATATACGAAATTGAAACACGGAGCTCTTCTCCAAACAGTCGCCGGAACCTGTAGCGGCTATATGCAGGAACACCTTTGTCGACTATTGGCTCGAGTCCGCCGATACGGAGAGCGATATGATATCACTCGCCGGCATAGTGAAGAATATCCACGAGGAAGGAGGGTTTGAGATGCGGCGGTGGACTTCAAACTCGTTATATGAGAAGATCCGCTCCAAGACAACGAAGCAACCGAATGGAAGCATTGGCTGGACTTATTGCCGCGATTGAAGGAAGTCAGGATATCCCGTTGCATTCCAAGGAAAAGCGGCTGCCTACAATGTCAGCTACACACATTTGTAGACGCTAGTCTTAATGCGTCTGCGGCAGTGGTGCTTTTACGAACCGAGGCGAATGGCGAAGGTCAATAATCACTAATCGCCTTCAAGACGCGCGTAGCGCTTCTAAAGCCAGTATCAGTTCCAAGGCTTGAACTACACGCAGCGGTACTGTGCTTGTGGCTGTCAAAATCCGTGGAGGCCGAGATGACAATCCGTATCAAATCGGAGAGTTTTTTGGTCAGACTCAAGGGACGTTCTGCGTTAAATACGATCTGATGCGCGCAAGTTCAACCAATTCGTGGTATTACGAGTTTGGGAAATATTGGAAAATTCCTAACCTTCGGCTGATAACGTTCCCGACGACGGTACCAAATGGACTTGAGACCCCAGCTTCGACGGATCCTCAAGGTTGGAGATGGAGAAGACCAGAAGCCGGATGCGAACCTTACTCCAAAGAACGGTGGTGTTCGTACCCAAAGGTACTCAACATGACCACACCCAACAAATCAAGCAGTAGCCAAGTTGGGAACAGTACCAGGCGCTCAGTAGCACCCACTGCATATGAGAATTGCTGATCAGCATATTATATGTCTCACTAACTCACCGTCTCACCGACTCAACGGCACACTGACCGGCCAATGCAGTCAGTACATTTTGCAGTGTCAGCCAACTACGCAAAGGCAACTACGCAAACTGCTACCATAATCATAATTCCCTGACCAACTTTAGAATATAGCTTACTTCACTAATCATTACACTAAGCTTCCGTGTTCCAAGTAGTATATAAGCATGTTCCAAATGAAGAATAAAACAGTTATCAACACAACTCTTAACTCCGCGGCGCTTGCTTATTAAGGAACCAAAAGATGGCCAACTACAACTCATGCTGCAACTGACGCGGGCTGTGGACTCGGATGTCATTCTGGTGCAGGTCAGCCAGGAAGCGGAGTTTCCTCAAGAAATCAAAACCCTAAGAGCGGCAGTTTCCCCACACGAACAACGACATCGTCGTTAATGAAATGAGACAACGGTACTGGATTAAAGGACTAAGGGCCCTCGTAAGGGAGGTTGCCAAGGATTGTCCGATATGCCGCATACAAAACGCCCGTCGCGAGCCACCAGAAATGGGAAGTCTACTGCAACAGCGACTCTCCCCGTTTTGGAAGAAATGGCTACGAGAATATCTTCCAACGCTCACGAGGAGAACTAAATGGTTTCAGCCTCCGCTGATGCCGCTCGCTATTGGAGATCTGGTAACTGTCGTAGACGAAAATTCTAAAAGGAACACATGGCCCAGAGGTCAGATCGTTGACGTTCACCAAAGGGCCTATGGTCAAGTTCGTAGCGCAGTGGTGCCCACAGTGGACGGACTGGTCACCCGACCATCGGTAAAGCTGGCCATGATGGACATATTAGACGGTAATACACCGCGAAAGCAGGTGAATTACGAAGGGGGAAATATTTTGCGACCTGGAGTGAAGTCTGTGTTTTGAGTGGTAGTAATGTCTCTCGCGCCAGCTAAGAAGAGAAATCTCCAAATTGTTTGCAATTCCTAAAATATTTGACATTTGTGCTCCTCGCTGATATCAACGTGTCAACATGGTTTTGTTAAGTAAGGACCGACCACCACTCACCTGCTCGAATTGGCATCTTTTGAATTAGATAGATTTAACAAAAAATTGCAGACAGACATTATATATACAGATTTTACTAAAACCTTTGACTCTTTAAACCACTCTCTTCTTTTATTTAAATTAGATCAGCTCGCGAATAATCTGTTAACTCGGATTTCAAGTTATTTGAATGGTCGGTCTCAGAGGGTTATGTTCAAAAACGCTGTTACCAAGATGATCGACGTGACATTTGGAGTGCCTCAGGGCAGTCATTTAGGACCTTTGCCGTTTAATCTGTTTATAAATCATCTTCCCTCTATCGTTAATCACTTTCGTGTACTAATGTATGTTTTCTGTTTGCAGTCAGATATTAATGGATTCCAGGAATGGTGTCAATATAACCTTTTGATTTTAAAACGTTATGACTTTCTATAGGGTCTATGCAAATGTTCATGAGTTACTCTCTTCAAAACATGTCCCTGGACCGAATATACTCAGTTAACGATTTAGGCGTTCTCCTGGATCCAAAACTTAAATATGACTCTAGCTTTCAGTGCTCTTGGGTTTATAAAGCGTTGGTCTAGAGAATTTGAAGATCCATACACTACCAAATTATTACTAACTGTTTTTCGGTGCGGAGTCCACAGTATCAAGAACACATTAACCGTATAGAGTCAGTACAGAAACAATTTCTTTTTTTTTGACTTACGTGGTTTGAACTTTGATCAAAACGTCAGGTTGCCTTCTTACTCGAGTAGATTGCTGTTGATTAATTTGCCTAGTCTAGTAAATCGTAGAACTATGCTTGGTACTATTTTTATGCATAAGCTTATCAGATGCGTTATTGATTCCGTAATTTTGGTAAGCCGCCTAAACTTTAATGATCCTGTTAGACTAATGCGAAACTACTATCGATCCTATTAACTTGCCACGATTTACATCTAATTTTAGTCAGCACGAGCCCTTTATAAAACCGTATATCATTTAATTTATTTGTCAACTTTATCCCTGTATTAAAAACTAAAATCCTTGCTAATTTGCTTCAGTGTTAGTTTACATATGATTTGTCCTGTGTTTATTTGTTCTATGTTCCTTCCTAGCGAACCGTGTTTGTCCGAAATAAAAATGGGCCCGCGCATAACAAGCACGTGCTTGGTATTGTCGGGCTTCTTGTTTGTACTGTTCTTGGTGCATCAACGTTCAACAATATATAATATTGCCGCCCCAAACTACAGGAATTTATGTAAATGCCGTTGCGTTGGATTTAATGGCTTATGAATTTAGAGTAGAAATCACACAAAAAATTATAAAAAATGGTGTTTGAACTAGCTGTATGACCGGTAAATAATAATAATACGTGGAAATTATCTGAAGCGTTTTAAGCCACTGTAGCAGCTGGTAAAAATCCAAGAAAAATCCAGGAAAATCCAAAGATCCGGTGCGACCGGAGGTGCAGGTCAGCCAGGAAGCGGAGTTTCCTCAAGAAATCAAAACCCTAAGAGCGGCAGTTTCCCCACACGAACAACGACATCGTCGTTAATGAAATGAGACAACGGTACTGGATTAAAGGACTAAGGGCCCTCGTAAGGGAGGTTGCCAAGGATTGTCCGATATGCCGCATACAAAACGCCCGTCGCGAGCCACCAGAAATGGGAAGTCTACTGCAACAGCGACTCTCCCCGTTTTGGAAGAAATGGCTACGAGAATATCTTCCAACGCTCACGAGAAGAACTACTTGGTTTCAGCCTCCGCTGATGCCGCTCGCTATTGGAGATCTGGTAACTGTCGTAGACGAAAATTCTAAAAGGAACACATGGCCCAGAGGTCAGAGCGTTGACGTTCACCAAAGGGCCTATGGTCAAGTTCGTAGCGCAGTGGTGCCCACAGTGGACGGACTGGTCACCCGACCATCGGTAAAGCTGGCCATGATGGACATATTAGACGGTAATACACCGCGAAAGCAGGTGAATTACGAAGGGGGAAATATTTTGCGACCTGGAGTGAAGTCTGTGTTTTGAGTGGTAGTAATGTCTCTCGCGCCAGCTAAGAAGAGAAATCTCCAAATTGTTTGCAATTCCTAAAATATTTGACATTTGTGCTCCTCGCTGATATCAACGTGTCAACATGGTTTTGTTAAGTAAGGACCGACCACCACTCACCTGCTCGAATTGGCATCTTTTGAATTAGATAGATTTAACAAAAAATTGCAGACAGACATTATATATACAGATTTTACTAAAACCTTTGACTCTTTAAACCACTCTCTTCTTTTATTTAAATTAGATCAGCTCGCGAATAATCTGTTAACTCGGATTTCAAGTTATTTGAATGGTCGGTCTCAGAGGGTTATGTTCAAAAACGCTGTTACCAAGATGATCGACGTGACATTTGGAGTGCCTCAGGGCAGTCATTTAGGACCTTTGCCGTTTAATCTGTTTATAAATCATCTTCCCTCTATCGTTAATCACTTTCGTGTACTAATGTATGTTTTCTGTTTGCAGTCAGATATTAATGGATTCCAGGAATGGTGTCAATATAACCTTTTGATTTTAAAACGTTATGACTTTCTATAGGGTCTATGCAAATGTTCATGAGTTACTCTCTTCAAAACATGTCCCTGGACCGAATATACTCAGTTAACGATTTAGGCGTTCTCCTGGATCCAAAACTTAAATATGACTCTAGCTTTCAGTGCTCTTGGGTTTATAAAGCGTTGGTCTAGAGAATTTGAAGATCCATACACTACCAAATTATTACTAACTGTTTTTCGGTGCGGAGTCCACAGTATCAAGAACACATTAACCGTATAGAGTCAGTACAGAAACAATTTCTTTTTTTTTGACTTACGTGGTTTGAACTTTGATCAAAACGTCAGGTTGCCTTCTTACTCGAGTAGATTGCTGTTGATTAATTTGCCTAGTCTAGTAAATCGTAGAACTATGCTTGGTACTATTTTTATGCATAAGCTTATCAGATGCGTTATTGATTCCGTAATTTTGGTAAGCCGCCTAAACTTTAATGATCCTGTTAGACTAATGCGAAACTACTATCGATCCTATTAACTTGCCACGATTTATATCTAATTTTAGTCAGCACGAGCCCTTTATAAAACCGTATATCATTTAATTTATTTGTCAACTTTATCCCTGTATTAAAAACTAAAATCCTTGCTAATTTGCTTCAGTGTTAGTTTACATATGATTTGTCCTGTGTTTATTTGTTCTATGTTCCTTCCTAGCGAACCGTGTTTGTCCGAAATAAAAATGGGCCCGCGCATAACAAGCACGTGCTTGGTATTGTCGGGCTTCTTGTTTGTACTGTTCTTGGTGCATCAACGTTCAACAATATATAATATTGCCGCCCCAAACTACAGGAATTTATGTAAATGCCGTTGCGTTGGATTTAATGGCTTATGAATTTAGAGTAGAAATCACACAAAAAATTATAAAAAATGATGTTTGAACTAGCTGTATGACCGGTAAATAATAATAATACGTGGAAATTATCTGAAGCGTTTTAAGCCACTGTAGCAGCTGGTAAAAATCCAAGAAAAATCCAGGAAAATCCAAAGATCCGGTGCGACCGGACCATAATGTTGGGCGGGGTTGACCTGATCGTTGAAATTGTAGGATTCCAGGGAAACTGGTTCGCAGAAAACTGGGGACAACTTTCAAGTTGTTGTGCGACGTGCGTGGGTGTTTATCTAAAGCGCTCCAGAGCGGAGCGGAGACTTAGGGAAGCGTTGGAAAGGGAGAGCACAAGGGCAGTGCGCACGAAAGAGATAGGGACATCTGATAGGGACTTCCACTCGTCACTGCTTCCAAAAATTAAACGCCCTTTCGGCTTGATCAATAGGTAGTGACGAGAAGTACGGTGGGTGCCACAGTTTGGGCGGCTTGTGAGCGTTAGAGTTGGCGGGGTACAATATTGTAAAAAACTGGCGCTGCTTACAAAGTCAAGGAATCTTAATCTTAATTGATAGTGTTCGAGATATAAGCGTTCATATGGACGTTTTTTAAAATTTTGTTTTCGGTTTGTGGGCGTGACAATATTTTTTTTAGGTCAATTGATAGGTATTGACGAGGACAATAAAATTCAGCTAAAATTTGTTCTAGCACTTAAACTGTCGGACTCATAGTTTTGGGCAGTTTGTGGACTTCAAATACGAAAATTAGGAATCTAAATCTGAAATCTCAGCTCTATAGCTGTTATAGTTTACGATAATTCAGCGTTCACAAGGACAGATGGACATGGCTAGATCGACTCGACTGATAAATAATATATATACTTTATGGGGTCGAAAACGTTTCCTTCTACGAGTAACGGGTATAAAAAGACCATTTGTTAGACGGACTAATCGCAAAGAAAGAGGAAACAATAACAACATTTCAAAAATGGACGGAGATGAACTTGTGCAATCTCTTATAGATTCAGATTCGGTAAAGGGGGCGGTGAGAATTTTGTCCTTACTGATAAAAAACTTTATAGCCTAGAATAAGGAAAACGGGAAGGATCGTGCAGTAATGAACACAGTGGAACTGACGCGTAGTTTTCTGAAGAAAAATTAAAATATTTTAATCTTTAACGTCGGAAGTTTGGGAACGCACTCCAAAAAAAAATCGTTCTAGCAGGCATTTTTTTTACACAAATCGACATAAGTACGTGCTAGGTGCGTTGCATTGCGGGACCTTCTGGATGGGTTTCAATATAAATCATCCAAATGCATGCCCAAATTTAGGAACACACGCAGGGTCCTCTTTTTAGAAAAGATAACGCTGACTTTAAATAGTATGATGCTATGCTTTATTCACATTCGAATGGTTAACTTAGGTTTTACAAAACATGCGTGTGAAAAAAAATTGTACTTGGCGAGATTCTGGCAGCGAGTCTTCTTCACCTTGGCCATCGTTGGTAACCTGGTCCTCTGCGATCTCTCCCTCTTCGTCTTCCGATGCCTCCGAATCTCCACCGCTGTACCCTTCCGCGACCCACTCGTCGCGATCCGAAAGGTCGTGATAAAAACTCTCGATATCGTCGGAAACATCTGACAACTCGATGACTTCTTCCATCTGAAAGCGGAGACTAAACTTATAGATACGAGACCCTTATTGTTCAAGCTCCCTACCTATCGGTGCAGTGAAACCTGGACTTAGAATACTTAGATAATAACAATGTGTGTGTTAGTACAATTCAACTTAGAAATTACCGTGGGTTGGATCTGACAATATCGAAGATTCCTCTGAGTTGGAGCGCTTTTCCTGCGGGGTACTTAGGTATCACCGCCGATCCAGGGGTGACCTCGTCGTATAACATAGTAGGGAGTCTGGGCTCGCGTCCTTGCGTCCGGAAGGCTGGACTGTATCCCATAGAGTCCGATACGCTTGCGTTGATGACGAGCGCTATTTCCGGTAGTAGCTCGTCCCAGGAACTTTGGTCTCCCTCGGTGAGTTGGGCTATCATCGTCTTGACAGTCCCATTCGTCCTCTCAGTAGGGTTCTCCTGTGGACAGTATGGATCAGTATATCGGAGCTCTACCCCTATCATGTGAAAGTACTCTTTCAAGATGCGGCTGGTAAATTGAGTACCATTATCGCAGACGAACTTCCGAGGGATGCCGACTCGGCTCAGTATCCGTTCCCGGAATGCCTTCTGAACTTGGGTGGCGGTAGCTTTCCGTAACGGGAATTTTGGAAAAGATGTCATGAAACACGAGGAGCATGGTGTTTCCGTGTTTCGACCGGGGTAGCGGGCGGACAAAGTCTGCGCATAAAGCGTCAAACGGTTTGCTTGTTACGCGGACTAACATTTTGCCTGCCGCTTTCGTCTGGGCGATTTTAAACTTCTGGCACGACTCGCAGCGCTGGACGTAACGCTTCGCGTCTCTAAACATGCCGGGCCAGAAATACCTCTGAGATAGTCGAAAAATGGTTTTTCGGACGCCCAGATGTCCAGCCATGGGCGCGTCGTGACATTCTTGGAGGACTCGGACCCTATTTGAACTAGGGACGCACAGCTTCCACGGGAAGTAGTCCTCGTCATCAGCTCTGTGTCCCAAATTCCGGTATAGTTGTCCATTTTCCATCATGTAGTCTGAGAACTTCTCGGGGTATTCCCTTATCTTAACTTGGATAGATTTACAGGGTGTCACAGGGTTGCCGTTATAACGCGTCCGCCACCACGTTCAATTTGCCTCGACGGTACCGCACGTCGAACTGGAACTGTTGCAACTCCAGCGTCCATCTTGCTACCCGACCAGAGGGACTTTCGATGGAGGTCAACCATTTGAGGGCTAGATGGTCGGTTACCACTTCGAACCGATACCCTTCCAAGTAGCACCGCATTTTCCTAATAGCCCATATGATGGCCAGACACTCTTTTTCCGTTGTCGTGTAATTGCTCTCCGTGGCTGTGAGTCGACGGCTGGCGTACGCGATGACTCTCTCCTGGCCCTCGATATCTTGCGACAAGACTGCTCCAGCCCCACGTCACTAGCGTCAGTTTGCAACACAAACGTCTTGTCGAAGTCGGGACATCCTAACACGGGGGCAGTGGTAAACCTTCCTTTCACCTCTTCTAGCGCGTTCTGTTGCGCGGGGCCCCATGCCCACTTCCGGCCTTTCTTCAACAGGGCAGTCATTGGTTGTACCATGGTTGCGAAGTTAGGGACGAACCGGCGATACCATGATGCCATGCCTAGCCACTGTCGGAGCTCCTTGAGACAGGTAGGGGACTTAAGGTTGGTAATGGCCGTCACTTTCTCCGGGTCGGTCTGGACTCCTTCGGCGCTAATCACATGGCCTAGGTAAACTAACCTCCGCCTGAAGAACGCGCACTTCTTTGGGTTTACCTTCAGGTTCGCACTCCACAGCCAACGTTCGCCCAGGTTGGCCAAATGTTGTTCCTCCGTGGCGCCTATAACGATGATATCGTCCAAATAGGCGAGGGCGAACGGCTCCATGTCCCCACCAATCACGCTATCCAAGGCGAGCTGGAAGGTTGCGCTGGCCGAGTGAAGTATAAAGGGCATGACCTTCCACTGGTATAGGCCTCTGCCCGGAACGGTGAAGGCCGTGAATTGACGGCTATCCTTGGCCATGGGTATTTGCCAATAACCGTGCTTTAAGTCCAACGTCGAAATGTATCGGGCTTGACGTAGTTTTTCCAGTATGTGGTTGATCCTGGGGACGGGGTACGCGTCAGGCACTGAGTGAGCGTTCAATTGTCTATAATCAACGCACATGCGCCATTCACCCGTCCTCTCTTTGACCAACACTATGGGTGCGCTATGCGGACTCCGTGAAGGTACGATGGCGTCTTCTCGGAGTAGTTTGTCCACTTGGGCGTCGATCACGCTCTGCATTGCCGGATTCCTTGGGTAATACCTTTGTTTCAAGGGTTTATCGTCTCGCATTATAATCGGATGCTCCGCTACATGTGATACACCTTAAAGCTCCTTGAAAAGCGTCAACTCACGGGTGATGAATTCCCGCTGGTCGGGTCTTAGGTCATCCTCTTCCGTCATTGGTTCTCCACCCTCTGCTTCATCGATTTCGTCCGGCCGAAAGTCATCCAAGGCTCTTCCCGGTTCGTCGTACCTCCTGATCTCGTCTCCTCCGTGGTCGCTCCTTCGTCCTCCTGATGGGGTCATCTGACGCATGATCCGGTTGTGCGCGTGGACTGTGCTCTGTATATATAGTGTCCTTATCGTCGGATTCCTGATTTCCTAGAACTGTCGAACTCCTTCCTTCGAGTACTTTCGGGTTCGTATCCTCTGACGACATCCGATCGACTTTACTTGGCCGCAGGCGGGGGTCTTCCGCCGACGGGCTCAATTTTAACTTTAAGGTGGCTTCTCCGCACTGTATCTGTTTTCCCATAGCCGCCAAGAAGTCCATACCTAATATCACGCGATCCAACATGGTTTGCATCACCAAGAATGGCATCCACACTTGCGTGCCAGCTAATTACACGCGAGTACGTCATAGCTCCTTCACTGCCAGGCTCGACCGATCAGCGAACGCTATTGTAGTGATGATCTCTTGCATCTCCTCAGGTCTTGCTACCATACGAACGAACACTTCGCTCGCAAAGCTCCTCGACGCTCCCATATCCACCGTGGCGTCCACCCATCGGCCTCCGATCTGCACGGTAGCGGTGATCAGGCCGTTGCTTATCCTTAATGGTAGGTTTCTCGATGTCGGACTACTACTTCGCTCGTCTCCGCTGCGCCCGCATCTCGGCGTGGTTCGTTTCCCGGGGTATCTCGGCGACAACAATCGACAGTCAATATATTCCTACGACCACAGTCCCAACCACGTCTAAAGTGGCCGACTTCTCCGCACCTGCTACAAGCTCGCTGTACGTCGATGTTCGATAGGGGCTGTCTGATCAATTGATGAGTTGCATTCCCTCCTTGAACGGGTACCTCTGGGCTTCGAAAGGGGTTCGGCGTCCGACGAGGGTTGGTCCTATCCCGGTCTGTCGTCCCCATCCTAGGAATGCCTGCGCGACTCGGCGTCAGCTGTCTCACACTTTCGTATTCCGGTGCCATGCGGGTTAATTGCTCCAGTGTCTCGAACTCGTGGCGTCTTATATACAGACGATATTCTGGTATTCTGGACGATATTTGGTATCCGGCTTGCTGCATCTTGGTCCGTAACTGGACCAGATACTCCTTAAATGTCTCATCCACTCCCTGGATATGGGCTCGGATCTCGTCCTCTAGTCGCTCGAAGTAACAAGGGGGCAGGAAGAAACCTAAGAACTCGGCCCGAAACTCCGCCCCCATAGCTGTCTGTAAGTGGCTCGTGCGGAACCATCGCGCTGCCCTACCTTCAAAAATCTCTGACATGGCGCGGGGTACCTTCTCCTTGTTAATTCCATATGTTGCTATTTTCTCCTCCAGTTCGGCGATCAAGTTCAGCGGGTCTGACGCTCCGTCAAATCGTAGATTCCATTTGTACATCCGCTCAGCTAGTTTATATAGGGGCAGAGTGACGGTGAGTGGAACTTCTGACTCGGGCGGTTTCAATCCGCCGTGGTTTCCGAGGGATGGGACGATGAAATCCCGTGACGTGCCGGTATGGACTCCTCGATGGCTTGTCAGTCTTTCGGGAGAGCCGTAGCCGGCGAAACACGGGACCTGACTCTGGCTAACTTGGGTCATCTTGGCTCCCGGCATAAACCCTTTGTCGCCTCCTAATCGGTTCGGAGTTATAACTCTCGAGCTATACTGCTCCTTGAGCGAGTCGTTTCCACACCGACTCTGGAAACAATCCTGCGCTCACGAGTGTAGCGAATGCCTTCTGTGTTTCAGCTACGGTGCCGTCGGCGCTAAACCCAAACTCGAGTGCGGAACCAAATTGATCTATTTTGGTTTTATACCTCATATCTTTTACGTACTAATGATAATAATGCCAAACTTAAATAACTACTGCTTATATATATTTTGGCGGTCTAGCCGTCAGGGAGGATCGTCACAAACTTCTTAATACAATACAAGCCTAATACTACCATCCTACTGTAGTACACTACTTCTAATTAATTTACCATCATCAGCTAACCTTAGAACTATGCTTGATATTACGTTTATTAGAAATCTTTCTCATGGTGATGTGGAGAGTCCCGAGTTACTCGGTCGCATGCATTTTAATGTGCCAAATAGATTAGGTAGAAACTATATTCCTTTGGTATTAGATCTTTGTATCTCTAACTATGCAATGCATGAACCTTTTAGAGTACTTTGCAATGATTATAATATCACCTAATATCTACTACCGACTCACTGCCTGTCTTTAAATCAATAATAATATCCTACTTAGAAACTAATTAGTTTTACTTTATGTGTCTTGTCTATTCGTATTTTGACCTGTATTTTATACCCGTTACTGGTAGAGTAAAAGGGTAAACAAGATTCGTCGGAAAGTATGTAACAGGCAGAAGGAAGTGTTTACCCCATAAAGTATATAAATTCTTGATCAGGATCACTAGCCGAGTCGATCTAGCCATGTCCGTCTGTCCGTCTGTCTGTCCGGATGAATCTATAAGAGTTAGGCTATTGAGATTTGGCGTGCAGATTCCTAAGCTTCTTAAGCAGCGCAAGTTTGTTTCAGCAATGTGCCACGCCCACTCTAACGCCCACAAGCCGCCCAAAGCTGTGGCTCCCACAGTTTTGATGCTAGAATAAAAATTTTAACTGAAATGTATTGTTCTTATCAATACCTATCGATTGACCCAAAGCGCCACGCCCACTTTAAGACCCACAAAACGCCCAAACCTGTGACGCCCACAATTTTCATGCCAGAATAAAAATTTTAACTGAAATATATTGTTCTCATCAATACCTATCGATTGACGCAAAAAAAAGTTTGACACGCCCACTTAAGCACCCACAAACCGGATTAATCCTTATTGGATTGAGACAGAAAGTTAGTCGAAATAGGGTTCGAAAAACTGGCTGTATGACCGGCAATTATAGTATGTGGAACTTATCTGGAGCGGTTCAAGCCTGCTGGGACAAAATCAAAGAAAACTCCAGGAGAGGAAAATCCAAAGATTTTGAATTCCGGCTAGAAGGACCAAAATGTTGGGGCGGGGTGGATTGATCGCTGAAATAGATGAAGCCCCAAGATCGAATGGTACGCAAAAAACACGGGGGTACTTTGGGTTTTTTTCGCGACGTGCATAGATGTTTATTAGTACACTTTGAAATAAAGACTAGTTAATACTAATTAAACTTAAGCGCTCCAGAGCAGAGCGGAGACTTAAGGGAGAGATGGAGAGGGAGAGCGGACGGAAGTGCGAGCGCGCGAGATGTAGACATCTGCATAAAACTGCCGCTCGACACGGCCTTCTAAAATTAAACGCCCTTTTGACGTAAACAGGGGACGTTCCAAGCCGACAATCTTTTTTGGAACAAAGGACAGCCATTTTTATAAATGTTTTAAATATATATATTTTATAAATATAAAAAATATTATTCATCAGAATCAAAATATTTATAAATAACTCACTTATTTTGACACTGCTATAAAAACAAATAAAACAGTAGACACACAATAACACAAAAGTATAAGAGCGCGTAGAGACTGCGAGAGCGAGAGAGCGCGACAGAGTGGTAATCGACTGAGCGTGGCTTGCGAAACACAAACAAAATATACACGACAACAGTTTAAACTGACAAGAAACGGGAGAGAGATTCTAGAAAGCTATGTGAAATAACAACGAATAACAAATGCACCACAGCATACAAAAATTACAATATCAAAATGCACAGGCTAAAAACAGAATTTAGTTTTAAACATAAACAAACGATTTAAAACACAAGCACGGCTTGTTATGTTGGACTAAGTCACAAAGCAAGGCACCAGTATCACAGCTGTTAATGACAAACTGACAAAAATCACAGAGCACAAGATAAACACAACACACGTCTTAAGCGACGCTAAATCGAATTTAATACCTTTTTGCCGATATGTCGTACACTCGAAACTACTTCTTTTAGGTACACATTTTTCCAACTCCTTAGTCAAAGAAATAATTAAGAGTCTTAGCAACACATACCATTATAATATTTTAAAATATATATTCATGAAAATTTATATATAAGCAGTAAAGCGATAGGGGCGATAGGTATTGACGGGACTAAAACATTTCAGTTAACATTTTTTTTCTAGCATGAAAATTGTGGGCGCCACAGGCTTAGGCGGCTTGTGGGCGTTAGAGTGGGGGCGGCAAACTTTTTTTTGGATCAATCGATAGGTATTAACAAGACTAATAAATTTAAAGTACAATTTTTTATCTAGCATAAAAATTGTGGGCACCACAGATTTTGGCGGCTTGTGCGTTTAGGCGTTAAAGTGGGCGTGGCATCTTCGCGTAACAAACTTGCACTGCGCACAATGCTACGGAATCTAAATCTGAAATCCGAATTCCTTTATAGTTTCTGAGATATCCGAGTTCATATTTTCATTTTTTTGGGTTAATCGATAGGTATTGATGAGGACAATACATTTCAGTTTGAGGGCGTTAGAGTGGGCGTGGCACATTGCTGATACAAACTTGCGCTGCGTAAGAAACTCAGAAATGTATTGTTCTCATCAATACCTATCGATTGACCAAAAACAAGTTGGCCACGCCCCCTTTAATGCTCACAGATGCCCATAACGATTAAATCTGTCTGCCGCCCACATAACCATATCCATCTCCCTTTTGCTCCCTTTATCTGAGTAATGAGGTACCCGTTACATGTGAAGCTCGACTTCATCGTCATTTCTTGTTTTAGTTAAATATTCCAAAATACAATACAATTTATCTACTCAATATCGATCGTATGATGTCAATTGTGAAAAGATCCGCCAAACTTTTTTATCCTTTTACCGCTGTTCGTACCCAAGGGTGCTCAACATGACTCACAGTCTCACCGACTCAACGGTACACTGACCCGCCAATGCAGTTAGCACATTTTACAGGTTCAGCCGAGTCAACTACGCAAGCTGCTATCATAATCAAACTTCCCTGACCTTTTTAAGAATGTATCTCATTATACCCGTTACTCGTAGAGTAAAAGGGTATACTAGATTCGTCGGAAAGTATGTAACAGGCAGAAGGAAGCGTTTCCGACCCCATAAAGTATATATATTCTTGATCAGGATCACTAGCCGAGTCGATCTAGCCATGTCCGTCTGTCCGTCTGTCTGTCCGGATGAACGCTGAGATCTCGGAAACTATGGGAGCTGGGCTATTGAGGTTTGGCGTGCAGATTCCTGAGCTCCTTACGCAGCGCAAGTTTGTTTCAGTAGAGTGCCACGCCCACTCTAACGCCCACAAACCGCCCAAAACTGTGGCTCCTACAGTTTTGATGCTAGAAAAAAAATTTTAACTGAAATATATTGTTCTCATCAATACCTATCGATTGACGCAAAAAAAAGTTTGACACGCCCACTTAAACACCCACAAACCGCCCCAACCTGTGACGCCCACAATTTTCATTTTAACTGAAATGTATTGGTCTCGTCAATACCTATCGATCGATCCAAAAAAAATTTTCCACGCCCTCTCTAACGCCCATAACGCTTAAATCTGTCTACCGCCGGTAGGTGGCGCATTTTAATCTCGATTTGCTGCTTGCATGTCTCCATTTCCCTTTGGTCCCTTAAGCTGATTAACGGGTATCTGATAGTTGAGGTACTCGACTAAAGCGTTCTTCCTTGTTAATTGTCTATCGTTATATTGTCTTTTTCTTTGTCCGCGATTTCGTTTACTTGCCCAAAGCGGTGAAGGGCCCCGCTTGTAACAAGCATTGCTTGGTGTCGGTGGGCCACTTGTTTGTACAGACCATAGTACATTAATGTCCAAATAATTCATAACACTAAATATACCAATAAACGGCCCACCCAATGCGCCGATCTTCTAAGCATCTCCTCTGTAGCGCCGATCTTCAAAGCATATCTCTCTTTACTCCCTTAGTGAGAGATGTCATAATGCATGAGAATAGATCACGACGAAAAAATAACAAGACGCCTCAAAGAACTTTCCAAAAAACACGCAAGAAACCCGTCACCAACACCTGGGGGATCGGCTGGAGTGAAAAATAACGCAGAACGAGGGAAACAAATAATGTTGCAAGTACCAACAGGGAAAAATAAGCACGAGAACCAGATCTAAGATGAAGCTCCTCTTCATCACATTCACAATGCCGGTAAAAGAAGAAAGGACTCCGTTACCAACACCAGCAAGGAACACAATGGAAAAAGTATCCGCAATGGAAGTCATACGCAGGTAGAGGGAGGAATACAACGGCACCGGGGATCCGGACGAATTGATCAACAGGATAGAGGAACTCACGGAAACAAACGGAATAGAATTGGATCAAAAAGCAGGAACAATGGTAATCTTGCTTAAAGACGTGGCCTTTGATTGGTGACAGACACGCCCGAAAGAAATGCCATAATGGAGGTGTTTAAAAAAGGAATTTCTGGAATACTATAGACCAGCAGACCATGGTGAGAGTATACAAAACATTACGCGCCGGAATCAAGCAAAAAACGAGCCAGCCTCGGATTGCGTACGAGAGCGGAACATTATGAGGTTCACAAAGCTTACAGAAGTGAAAAAGCTAGAGTGGATTTACAGAAACAGTCGCGTAGAGTTCAAGCTATACGCCAAACGCGGGGAAGGTAAAACATTCACGGAATACCTCTGGCTGACAGAAGACTTCGGATCGCTCAAGACAGAGACACCCCAAGATCTACCAGAACACACAGCACACCGCAATGCACAACACCAAACAAGAAATTACTGGGGACCGCTACTACCAACACAATCTCTAGACAGAGGCGTAACGTGGTCGTTTGACATGAGGAACAGATGCTCAAGGTGCATAATGATGGGACACATAGCTCGGGGATGTAACAACCAACCGAGGCTGTTCAGCTGGGTATGCGGACAGGATGGAAGATGCACAATCCACTGTTGCCGCCGAAACGACACCCCGGGAAATGAGAGAGGCCGACGGGAGCAGACGGGACCAGGCCACCGACCGGCAACCCACAACAACAATAGAATTCAATGGTCGGCGAGTACTTGCACACCTGAACCGGAACAATGAGAAGTTTCATAGGCAGAGAACTAGCGAACAGAATAGAAAGACTTTGAGGAGGAGATCCAGGAAACACTCAGAAAGGACAAGCAACTAATTGGCCAAATAAAAGGCGTCAGTCACATAGCCAAACACAAGATTTTCACGAAACAAGACCGGCCAATTAAACAAAAGAGTCCTGCGATGCAGTCCACCATAAACGAGCAGGTAGACGAGCTATTGGCACAGGACCTCATTAAGCCCTCCCATTCAGCTTATAGCTCACCAGTAGTAAAAGTGGAGAGGAAGAACAGACAATGGTGCCTGTGCATTGAGCGATACGCATACCCAGTGCCACGGATGGATTATATCATTAATCAGCTCCGAAAGGCCAGGTACATATGTAGGTACACTGGACCTGAACAACGGATATTGGCAAATACCTATGAAAGAAAGCAGCAAACATTATACGGCCTTTACAGTCCGAGGACGAGGATTGTTTCAGTGGAAGGTAATGCCGTTCGGGCTACACACAGCGCCGGCCACTTTTCATAAAGCGCTAGATTCGGTTATCGGACCGGAGATGGAACCATTTGCATTCGATACCTGGACGATATTGTAATTATGGGAAGAACGAAACAGGAACACATGGAAAACTGCAAGAATTAATAAGACGACATAGAAAAACAATCATTTAAATAAACACACAAAAGTGCCACATCTTTAAGGAGGAACTTATGTGATCGCATACGCCAGTCCAAAAGTGACAAAGTCGGAAGCAAAATACTCAGCCACCGAAAAGGAGTGTTTGGCAATCAATCCAAAAAATGAGGATATACCTAGAAGGATGCCACTTCGTGGTCATAACAGATCACCAAGCACTCAAATGGGTGAACTTAATCGAAAGCCCGTCAGGACGGAAAGCCAGATGGGCATTGGCAATGCAGCCATACTCATTTGAGATGAGCTACCGCGAAGGTAAGCTAAATGTGGTAGCAATAATAGCAAGCATAAAACACACCGGGAAAACACAGAGGGCGTACATTCGATTGGAACGATGTAGTTAACAATGTAGTCGCCAGCGTAGTTAGCCAAAAGAGCACCAGAATAACCAAATCATCCAAAATATTGGCATTACAGATAGAGAACAAACTACAAAAATAAGCGGCAAAATATTTGGCGACCCGCCGCCACATTAAACAATAAAACATAAAAACAAAACAAAAAACAGAAACATAAGAGTGGTTTCAATTTTAGATACGCGGACTCACGATAATAATTAGTCCGCACGCAATCCTAGACACACTATAACAATCGACCGCCACCCAATCAATCCTGATAACAATCGAACGCTATCCTGAGTACCCGATAACTGATGGTACAATCCCTTAACCTGAGCTGGTCACACTAACTAACTGGGGCCTATTTTACCAGAGCCACATCTCCAGACCGGTCACTTGTGCTCCGGCGATTGATCGAGAAACATCTAAGGGTAAATACTTTTTAGCGTCGCTTGTGAACGGTTGTGTTTACTCTTGTGCTCTGAGTTTTTGTCTATTCTGTGATTTTTTGCGAGTGTTTTGTGTTTGTTTATTAACAAAGCTTAGTCTAACCGCTGGGTTAGTGTGTTTACTGTTTTTTACTAGATCTCCCAGTGACTAATAGTTATTTTAACATTTATATTAGATTTGTTTAATCTCCTAGCTTTGTTAGTGTAATTTTTATACTCACTAAACTTGCTAATACTCTTTGATTCTCACTCTCTCTCCCGCTCTATATTACAACTGTAACTTAAACTCTCTCTGAACCTGCCAAATTTCTGGTAGACTTTTGGTGTGCTATTCTCTTGTCTCTCTCTCTCTCTCTCTTGCTTGCTTTACATTGTAACTGTTCCTGCGTAAAGTTGTCAGTGTCCCACAAGCAACGCTCAATCGATAGAAGATTTATTCTCTCGTGATCTCTTACATTTAAATTAATACGCGATCTAGCGCTCTTATTTTTTTCGTGTTTTGTGCCTTTGTGGTTTTGGAATTTGATCCCAGTGCCAAATTTACTTGAGGTATTTTTCATATATTATTTTATTTTATTTCATTTCCTTTAAATGGCTGGTGCAGAGCAGACAAGCTCTAAGAAAAATTGCACTCTTTCGTCTTCAACTAAAGACCCTTTTATTTTCTGCTGGCTCTGCGAATCGATGATGCACGTTAAATGCGCAGGATTTACTGGTAGAGTCAAAGACTTCATTGATCTGAATTCTGGACTCATGTGGTCATGTGGATTCTGCAAGGAAATGGTTGTTGAGATGAGCGGCTTTATGAAGCAGACTCGAGACATCCTTTTGAATCTCTCTGGTGCTTTTAAACAGCTCAATGAGGGGTTCAATTCCGTTTGTGCCCAATTTAATAATAAAAAATTACTAACTGAGTCGCCTAAACGTAAAAAAACCAGCTTAGCGGCAGTTAATACGGTGACGGTATCCACCCAAAATCTGTTGACACTGTTGTTGTTATGTTGACGCCTATGGATACAGTTGTTTCAGGTGAAGTCACTGCTTCTCGAAGTCGGGTGGTAAAAAAGCCTTCAGTGCCGGCTACGGTGCCGGCCGTACCTATAGGTACAGAGGTTACCGCTTCTGGCTCTCAGCTTAGTGAGGTGCAATCTGCTGCTGGGGGACGTAAGAAATTATCAGTTGTTCCACATAGAAAACAATTATTTGTTTCCAGATTCACCCCAGATACCACAGGATGTTTTGGAATTTATACGTGAAAAATTCCCATCCGAGAATATTTCAGTTGAACAATTTAGATTTTCATATGCTCGTATTACTCGGCTGAGGAACTTGTGAGATGGTTCCAAAGTCGCCTAGCTGGGGCAACCGAGCGGGTCGCAGGTTGCGGATAGCCTCTCTCGAGGTCAACTGTGAATAAGCTGGTGGGATAAGTCAAACACGGTACCGTGGACGGAAACCCCAGTAAATAAGCAGTCCCGGACAGCCAGCGGGTATTTTGCAACGAAGCCATACCGACGATGCGAGTCGTTAAGCCGCATCTAAATAGTTGCTTTACACAAACCCACTCCCAACACAACACCTACCCAACTCCCCTCCCAAACAACATCTCACTCCGGGCCGGACTACGGTGTAATACGGACCGTGCCAAGAGTCAGCCTGGCTGGGGGCCCGAATCAAAAATAGCCCAGTCTCAAACGGTGTGCTCAGGGACATGGCGACCCCTTGTTCTAACTATCGCCTCACCCGGGCATCGCGGATCTCTGCCCGGGCGGACTTTTCCCCTTCTCCGCAACTCGTGGGACCTAATTATGGATCAAAAAACAGAAGAAAAAAAGACAAAAAACATAGAGACGGGTACTCTTAAAAAACTTATGGATAAGACGAACACTGGTTCCACCTTCCATACCAGCACGGCCCAGAAAGGGCCGCATCCCAAACTGGGGATGATGGGTGGCAGAAAGCCAACCGCAAACGCCTCCGCGACGTGCGCATCTGCGCCGAAAGCAACGGTAGGCAATGCCAAGGCGCTCGGGCCACCCGCTGGTGCAAAATATACATACGCAGAAAGGCGGACTGCCGCCCAGACTCTGCGCTCACACACCAGGAGCACCGTTGCCACGCCTTCGCCTGAATGGCTAAAGAAGGTAGAGTGCGATCCCTCGAACTACCCGGGCCATCGGCGAAGAGATCAAAGATCCAGCCATCGGTCTCTTTCGCCGAAATCACGAAGAATCGTGTACTACTCGGCCTGATTGACAGGGGAAATCCGGAGAGCAGGATCCCCAGAAACAAGTGGAAGGCAGTGGAGTACCACCTGTCCCTCATTTGCCTGCGCATGGTACGAGAGAAGCCAGGCACCTCGCCCTGTTGCATGGACGCGGGCTGGTACCAGGGCAGCGTCAAGGTGGTAGCAGGCGACAGTCAGCGGTCGGCTGATATGTACAAAGAGGCGACAAGCAAGCTCGGCGATGTTTACGAAGGGGCGAACATCGTTGCGCTTGACTGGTGCGATGTCCCCAGTAGACCCCGAGCCAGGATCTGGATTCCAGCAGCGATCAAGACGCCGGAGGACATCCTCTTCATGTTGCAACAATGCAACCCGCACCTCCCCACGAAGGACTGGAAAGTCGTCAAGGTGGAGGAGCATGAAGGGGACGTCAACCAGGCGGTTTTGGTCCTGAACAAGGAGTCAGTAGCTCCGATCGAGACTGCTCGTGGAGTGCTGAACTTCGGGTTCAGTGCGATACACATCAAAGTGTATAAGGGCGACTCCAACGCCGCTAGCAGCTCTGCCGGCAACCCAGCCGATCAGGTGCTTACTGAGGAGTTGGAGGCACCTGGTGGGCCGGAGGACGGCTACTCTACCGATTCGTCGCTGAGCAGAGAGATGCGTGCGCTCGGACCGGCAATCGAGGACGTGGACCTCAGCGACACAGAGGAGGCCGACGTCACTGTGGTGGAGGTTGAAGCTGTAGATGTCACTAAGACTTATACAAATAAACCTTCACCACAGTAAAGCAGCGTCTGCTGCACTTCTGCTTCGCCTGACAGAAGGCGGAGCCGACCTAGTCCTCGTACAGGAACCTTGGGTGGTAGGAGGCAAGGTTGCTGGACTAGGAACAAAGGAATACAAGCTTATGCTTGACCCCAAAGAAGGTAAAATTCGAACCTGCATATTAGCCAAAAGGCATCTTAGTATATTTCTACTTCGCAATTACAGCAACGGAGACAACACCGCAATAAGCCTGGAGCTGCAGAGTGGCTCTATAAGGGTTCTATCGGCCTATTTGGCCTTTGAGAAGGAAAACCCCCCAGATGAGCTGGTCAGAGGACTAGCAGAGGAATGCGAAAAGCTCAAGTACGGATTGGTAATAGGCTGTGACGCCAACGCCCATCACACCCAGTGGGGTTGCCCAAACAACAACGACAGAGGTGAGTCTCTTTTTGATTTTATTCTAAATTCGAACCTATTCTTATGCAATAGGGGCAATGCCCCTACTTTCATAACTAAAGCTTGCCAAACGATCATAGATCTAACTTTGGTATCAGATTCACTCGTAGGCGCAGTCAAAAACTGGGCAGTCTCTGATTCGCCCTTGCCAGTCAGCTTCGCCAACCCCAGACGAGCAGACTGGCACAGGTACAAAGAAGTTCTGACAAATATCCTCCCCGTGGAACCGTCAGAAAGCATCACAAGCCCACAGGAGCTGGACGAAACAGTATACAAATTCACAGAGGCATGCAACACTGCCTTCAAAGTGGCATGCCCCACAGAGAAACCAAGAGGAACGAAAAAACCCCCCTGGTGGACCCAACAACTATCTATCCTCAGAACCAACTGCAGATGCCTGTTTAACAGAGCAAAGGCGGGAAATGAGGACACCAATTGGCTGAACTACAAGTTTGAACTAGCCTCTTACAAAAAGGCCATTAGAAGAGCAAAACGAATGGCATGGCAGACCTTCTGCTCTGACATAGAAAAAACAACTGATGCCGCAAGGCTCACGAAAATACTCTCTAAGACAACCGCGCCTTTGGGCTATCTTCAAAAAGCAGATGGATCATGGTCAGACTCCAGTAAAGAGTCCTTGGACCTGCTCCTAGACGCTCACTTCCCGGGGAGCCAACAAGCAGGTCATCCACCTGAAAGAGGAACAGGAGAGGGAATCGAAATAGATCCACTCCTATCAGACCGCAACATGAAATGGTCCATTCATAGTTTCAAACCATACAAATCGCCGGGACCGGACGGGATAACACCGGCTCACATCCAGCAAGCAGGACAAATAGCCATAAACTGGTTGAAAAAAATCTTCCAATCCATCCTGGCGGTAGGAGAACTACCAACAGCATGGCAAGAAACAAAGGTGGTTTTCATTCCCAAGGCAGGGAAGGCCACTCACACCACAGCAAAGGATTTTAGGCCAATAAGCCTAACATCATTCCTGCTTAAGAGCTTTGAAAGAATGATAAGCATACACATAAGGGCCACCGTAGACCCGACACAAATATCAGAAGCACAACACGCTTACACCAAAGGTAAGTCAACCGAATCGGCGCTACACTTGGTGGCAAACAGCATCGAGAAATCACTCAACATCAAGGAACACACACTGATCGCCTTCCTGGATATAGAGGGAGCCTTCAATAACGTGCTTCCCACCGCTATAACAGAATCTCTCACAGAACAAGGGGTTGAGCCGCCAATGGTGAGGCTAATCCATAAATTGCTAATAAGCAGAATGGTCACAGCCACACTAGGGACCTGAACCCAGACTAGACTAGTGAACAGAGGCACCCCGCAAGGAGGTGTACTATCACCCCTCTTGTGGAATATCGCTGTAAATAAACTACTGCGGATTCTGGAGGGAGGAGGTTGTAAGGTCGTGGCATACGCAGACGACGTTGCCATCATCTTTAATGGAAAATATCCACAAACACTTTGCGATCTTATTACCGCTAAACTTAAAATGCTATCGGAATGGACGATAGCGAGCGGACTCGGGGTAAATCCCTCGAAAACAGAACTTGTTCTATTTACGAATAGGTACAAAATTCCTCAACTTAACCCACCCATTTTAAACAATTGTAATCTCTCTTTTAGCGATCACGCCAGGTACTTGGGGTTAGTACTAGATAAACGCCTCAAATGGGGCTTAAACAACCAAGAGAGAACCAAAAAAGCGACCATTGCACTTTACTCCTGTAAAAAAGCAATCGGGCTAAGATGGGGCATGTCCCCAAGAATAGTTAACTGGATATACACAGCGGTAGTCAAGCCAATCCTACTGTACGGAGTGGCTCTGTGGTGGACCGCCTTACACAAACAATGCATACTGACTCCTCTAAACAAAGTACAGCGAATGGCGGCTTTGTGTATTAGTGGAGCCCTTCGAACCACCCCGAATGAAGCGCTGAATGCGATCTTGAACCTCCCTAGCCTGGACTTAGCAGGCATGGAAAGGGCCAAATTGGCAGCTATTCGACTGAGGGACACAGGGCAGTGGAAAGCCCAATTATATGGCCATGCTAAAATTCTCCAGCATGATAAATCGATTCTGAAAATCACGGATCTATGCAAATCTATTGAATATAGTCACACACCCTTTGAGGCCCTGATTCCTGATAGAGAGGAATGGGAACAGGGCCGACCGGGCACGACGGACGCAATCTGTTTTTATACAGATGGCTCCAAATTAGAAGGACAAGTCGGCGGAGGTGTATACTCCGAACAATTAGATATCAGGAAGTCATTCAGGCTCCCGAACCACTGTAGCGTCTTTCAGGCGGAGGTCCACGCTATAAAAGAAGCACTAACCTGTTTAAGGAACCTTAGCCTCCAGAGAGGACACCTAGACATATATAGTGACAGCCAAGCGGCTATTAAGTCGATCTACTCGACAAACACCAATTCTCGTACAATAGCAGACTGTCGCAGATCTCTCCACGAGATGGCAAATCAGTTTACTATCAGCCTAATATGGGTTCCGGGTCACCGGGACATCGTAGGCAACTGCATAGCGGACGAATTAGTCAGGCAGGGCACCACCAAGCCTCTCCTACCAGGAGAGGAAAATGTCGGTATGCCCATGGCTACTTGCAAGCTAAACATAAAAAACCACTTCAACACACTAGCCAACACCCATTGGCAAAACGCACCACAGTGTCGCATCTCTCACCAGACATGGCCTGTGATAAACAACAAGAAAACCTCGGAGTTACTCAAGCTCAGCCGCACAGAGTGTGGCATGTTGATCCGAGCTCTTACAGGCCACTGGCTTGTTGGCGCGCATGCCGGCAGGCTAAAAGCCCCGCAAAATGATTTCTGCAGAAGCTGTAGGGATGAGAAAGAAGTGGAAACGGTAGAACACCTTCTCTGCTTCTGCCCAGCCCTATGTAGACTCAGACTGAAACACTTAGGAAGCCCCTTCATCGACGATCTTACCGAAATATCGGAGATTAATCTCAAAGGCATAAGTGCCTTTATTAAATCTTCCGGGTGGAAGACATGCTGATCAGCTTAAAACAAGCCGAAACTACTAGAAACGGGACCCTAGAGAAGGAAGAAACGAGATCATGCGGTATCACAACGGACCCATTGAGGTCTAAGTGTGTCGGACTATAGTCCGACAGCCGCCCAAACCTAACCTATATCGAACCTAATCAACATGGTTTCATGCCCGTATTCCAGATTGTGTGTATACTATGCCTTTGTCCGTTCTAGGGTTGAATATGCTTCCTTTATTTTGAATTCCTCGGAAGGTGTCCAGATCAATAGGAGTGAGAGGTTGCAGAGAAAGTTTTTGAGGTTTGCATTGCAATCCTTGCATTTTACTGAACCGGCTCCGCCCTATGGTAGTCAGTGTTCCCTGCTTCACACTTGATTCCTGAGGGATTGCTGAATGATCTTTTAGTAGGTTATATTGATTGTCCTTGCCAACTGGGATGCATTAATTTTAATGTTCCTGCCAGGAATCTCCGTACCATGGTTCCATTCCTGTGTGACCGTGCTGTCAGGACAAATTATGCACGCAATGAGCCACTACTAAGGGCTCTTAGATTGTTTAATTCCCTGCTTTCTAGAATTAGATTCAGCTAGGGGCTGCTAAGACAAACCCTTAGGGAATATTTTGTAATTAATTTTTAATAATAGATTTAAGGTAATCATATGTAGCCAGATAAGGATTTATCCATTGGCGATAAATAATAAATAAATAAATAAATATCTTAAATATCTAATACGCGCGACACAACCGCTGGTGGAAAAGACTTAGAGAACTACACGATTAGGGATAAGTAAAATTAGCTCTTATCGATATATACTTAAATTTGGTATATCTTAACACTTCCCCTCAAATTTATGTTAAACAAGGAAGAACGCTATAGTCGAGTACCTCGACTATCAGGTACCCGTTACTCAGCTAAAGTAACCAAAGCGAGGTTGAAATGCGCCACCTACCGGCGGTAGACAAATTTAAGAGTTATGGGCGTTAGAGTGGGCGTGACACATTTTTTTTGGATCAATCGATAGGTATTGACGAGACCAATGCAATTCAGTTAAAATTTTTATTCTAACATAAAAACTGTAGGAGCCAAAGTTTTGGGCGGCACTCTGCTGAAACAAACTTGCGCTGCGCAGGAATCTCAGGAATATGTATGCCTAATCCCAGTATTGTAGCTTGTATAGTTTACGAGATCTCAGCGTTCATACGGACAGACGGACATGGCTAGATCGGCTCGGCTACTGATCCTGATCAAGAATATATATACTTTATGGTGTCAGAAACGCTTCCTTCTGCCAGTTACATACTTTCCGACGAATCTAGTATACCCTTTTGCTCTACGAGTAACGGGTATAAAAAATTTCATAACTTACATAGTAGTCATACTCAAACCAATTATACATTCGTTGTGTTTTGATGTAGATAAGCTTTTTGTCAATACATCGGCACGCATCTTCTCAGTCGGGATGTATTCTACGATGACTTCATTGTTTTCTACCAGCTCTCTTATGAAGTGGTGACAAATATCCACATGCTTTGTACGGTTGTGGAATACTGGATATCGGGTCAGCTCACCTGCGCCTTGATTATCGTTAAAGATCACGACAACGTCCTGTGTACCTAAAGTTTCCTCCTGGAACAACTTTAGATAAACGGATTCCTTCGCAGTTTCGGATATAGAACTGCATTCATATGAACAAAAACTGAGCTACCAACAACACAGTGTAAATATTAATTTGAAACTAGGTGAAACTCACTTTATATCTCTATGTTCGTACCCAAAGGTGCTCAACATGACCACACCTAACAAATCAAACAGTAGCCAAGTTGGAAACAGTACCAGGCGCTCAGTAGCACCCAATGCATATGAGAATTGCTGATCAGCATATTATATGTCTCACTAACTCACCGTCTCCCCGACTCATCAGCACACTGAACCGCCAAAGCAGTCAGCACTTTTTTTCAGTGTCAGCCGATCCAACTGCACAAATCTGCTACCTAATCATAATTCCCTGACTTAATTAAGAATATAGCTTACTTCTCTAATCATCACACTAAACTTCCGTGTTCCAAGTAGTATATAGATAGGAATCAAATGAAGAATAAATCAGTTATCAACGCACCGCATAACTCCGTGGCTCTACTTCCTACCTCTGGGAATAGGGCTCGTAATACACTATCTCAACTAGCTGCTAACCATGTTAGCTTAACCTCAGCGCAGCTCAGCATCGGCTGTGGTCCCGCATCGCAGTAACCATCGTTACCATTGCCGCGACGCTATCGGCTTGTGAGTGTCTACTTCGGTTAGGCACAAGCATTGGTGACCCCGGCGTGATCCTTTGACAACAAAGGATCACACTCAAGCATCAACTTCATCCGGATTCACAGGATTCTTTGTTTCTTTGAAAACCATTTAATACAGAACCGAATTCTCATCAACTTAAAACCTACAAAAAAAGGTCCACATACTATAGACGTGCCAAATAATCAAGTTCTACGAGGCCACAATTTCAGTCCCCACGGTAACGTCCATTTTATCGCAAAGGGAGTGTTAAGCAGCATCAAGAAGATATGAAGGACCTTAATCAAAACCATTAACCTCCGCAGCTGAAGGAAAGATCGTTCACGGTTATTGATTTGTTAGGTGCTGACCGACATCACGCCTTAATTGAGGTTACCCCTCAATGGGGGGAGAACGTTCGTACCCAAAGGTGCTCAGCATGACCACACCCAACAAATCAAGCAGTAGCCAAGTTGGGAACAGTACCAGGCGCTCAGTAGCACACACTGCATATGAGAATTGCTGATCAGCATATTATATGTCTCACTAACTCACTGTCTCACCGACTCATCGGCACACTGACCCGCCAATGCAGTTAGCACATTTCGCAGTGTCAGCCGAGCCAACTACACAAAACTGCTACCATAATCATAATTCCCTGACCTACTTTAGAATATAGCTTACTTCTCTAATCATCACTCTAAACTTCCGTGTTCCAATTAGTATATAAACAGGTATCAAATGAAGAATAAATCAGTTATCAACGCACCTCATAACTCCGCGATTCTACTTCCTACCTCTGGTAATATGGCTCGTAATATACTATCTCAACTAGCAGCTAACCACGTTAGCTCATCCTCAGCGCAGTTTCGCATCGCCTGTGGTCCGGCATCGCAGTAACCATTGTTACCATAGCCGCGACGCGATCGTCCTGCCAGCAAAGCGTCCCCGTGCCAGCGACAAGTGCTCATTACCCCCTTGTCCCGCGGTGTGACCCAGAAGTGTCTACTTCGGTTAGGTACAAAAACTCTATGTTAAGTTAGTTTTTATTGTAATTTTGTTGACGTAAAGCGACTATTAAAAACATTCAATTATAGGGACAACACAAACAAATCCAACTTAACACGACCACAAACATATAGTACAAGCCGTTACAACTTTTTCGATAAAAACTTAGTTTTGTGCCTTATTTTTATAATTTTTGTGCGCCCGTGACACCGAACAGCTGTTAAAATTGACTGTGTTAAAATTTTTGTCACGTAACATTGAAGTTTAATGTTTTCCCAACACTTTGACGTCATTAGATTTTAATATTAACGACTTTCGAAAAATAGATTTTTGGCCACAAAAGTGGTCAGCCAGCCTATAGTGCAATGCTCCCACAGGAATGACCAAGAGTACAAGCAAGGGTACAGAAACTTCGGCTTGCCGAAGTTAGTTTCTTTTCTTGTTTTTTAATACTTTCTCGTGTCAGAAAAAATTCCATGATTCATGTTATTGGGATTTTTGAATTTCAATTACTAATTACACTCATAGGACACATTTCTCCTTAACACGATCGGACATGTTCCTCTAAGAGATCTTGGGATATTTTGAGTGTGTGTCCTTTCTCACGTACACAACAACACCTGATGAATATTAAGTGCTCATAATGAGAAAAAAGGTCACGTGAGTCTCAGTGAGGTCAGTATTGCTACATGGTGGTGTGGGGGTGGAGGCAAGAGTGCGAGCATTTTCACGTACACAACTACACCTGTTGAATATAATACCTGTTGAATGTAAGGGGACTCAATATAAAGCTCCCTAAGCTTTATGCTGACTCCTCTACTATTAATGAAGACATTCTGAGCTTTACTGAGACTTGGCTGATACCGGAGATATCTGACTTAGAAGATCTGTCCAACAATTTCAAACTTATAGAACCGATCTCTCTCCTCGTAGGGGGGTGATCATTGCCGTTACCTCAAGTCGGAGAGAATATACTCTCATACCCCCACCGACATCGAGTTTGTTGCTTTAAAAATATCATTGAAATCTTTATATAATCTTGTAACCTGTTCTTATATTCCACCTGGACCTGATTGAATAATTTATATGCAACATCCAAAAAAAGTTTGCCACGTCCACTTTAACGCCCACAAACTTCAAAAAATCGTAGATATGAACGCGGATATCTCGGAAACTATCAAAGATAAAGTATAGAGACTTAAGATTTAGCGCAAGTTTATTACGCGATTAAGCCAAGCCCACTCTAACGCCCACAAACCGCCCAAACATGTGACGCCCACAATTTCCATGCTAGATAAAAAATGTTAACTGAAATGTATTGGTCCTGTCAATACCTGTCTATTGCTCTAAAAAAAGTTAGCCACGCCCACTCTAACGTCCATAACGCTTAATTCTGTCTGCAACCCAATACAACCATTACAATCTCGACTCAGCTAGTGATCCTGATCAAGATTATATATACTTTATTTCGTCTGAAACGCTTCCTTCTGCCAGTTACATACTTTCCGACGAATCTAGTATACCCTTTTATTCTGCGAGAATATAAAGCTATAAAATATAGTTGTCCGATCCGGCACTTACTGACTTACATATATACAACCTGCAATACAAATAAGTCTTTTGGGAAGGTTTCATCCCGAAAGCTTTAAAACTGAGAGACTAGTTTGCGTAGAAACGGAAAGACAGACGGATATGACTAGATCAACTCGTAAGTGATGTTGATCAAGAATATATATAATTAATGGATTAGAAACGTCTCCTTCACTATGTTGCAATCTTCTGATTGAAATCATTGTACCCTCCGCAAGGGTATAAAATACTTTTCGCCATAACTTTAAATCTATTGTATTTAGAGAATTCAATCAATGGCAGCATATTAATTTATATTTTTAGAGACATATACCAAAAGTAAAAAAACCCCCAATAGTCGGCGTCATTGACATAGACGTCACTATCGCCCTGTTCTTGGATTCTACTGATCTTCGTTTCGGTTTACCTATTCACAACAACAACATCAGTGGTCCGCTCATTTCCCTGCTACCCATTTATTTTCTGGACCAGATGTCATAGATCTAAGTTTCGACTCAATTATCGCGAGCTGGTTTAGATTCTGCTGTTTCTTTTGCGTTGCTTATGCTCGCAATTTACAATAGTTACTCTCCCACACTGCGCTTTCTCTGGATTGGCGCTCTCTGATTATCATTCTGCGCTCCTGCATTCGCCGTTTGCCTTTCAAGATATCGCTCGTCGCACTCTGCCTACACTGGCTCCGTCTTCACTTTCTGCCTTTTCGTCGCATGATCTTGCATTAGGATGGAATGCGCTCATCGAAAATATGTTCTCTACATATTCACCGCTGGAGTTAAATCAACATCGGATCCTGTTATCTTCGGATTCTTTTACTAAATATATGCGTAGTCGGATACACTCTTCACTGTGCTCTTCACCGGACCAGTTGGCGGTGACGGTGTCTGGCTCATCCGGGAAGATATCGAATGTAGCTTCCTATGTTCCACCTGGCAGTGATTCTGGCCTTTACCAGGCTCACCTAGAAAACATCTCTAACATCCATGTCAGCTTGAAGGTCTCTGATGGCATATGTGTGTCAGGAGACTTCAACCTCAGCTCTGTTTTCTGGACGTGGGACCCACAAGCATCTGCTATGGTGCCCGGAAATGTCCATCATTCGCATAAAATAATTGTCATTTATGACTTTTTTAGTATGGGCCTCACCCAAATTAATAATATTTTCAATGATTTGCATAAGC